>NC_051161.1:55497071-55664715 GCF_013339745.2 Dermacentor silvarum | reverse complement strand
TTAAAACCTTTTTGTAAGGGCACAGCTATCGCTTTAATATCAACAATCTTGTTAATCTTAGGCGCGAACGTCCGTCACATCCAATTATCCTCGCGTTGCAACGGCAGCCCCCGCCACATCCGAGTTGCACCCCACCGCCCGTATACTTCGGCCGGCAGCATGCTGCACTGTCAATGCTTGAAGGGGTCTGCTGCGTCAAGGCGCGAAGTTCCCCTCAATAGAAACCGGCGTAGTTTCTGCGCGCCCTAAGAGTGCATGCTTATTTCCCCTTAATCACTAGGATTAGCAACATGTAGGTTTTAAAAATTAAATTAAATTATTGACTTTTACGTGCGAAAACCACGATCTCATTAAGAGGCACGCCGTAGTTAGGGACTCCGGAATAATTTAGACTACCTGGGGTTCTTTACCGTGCACCTAAATCTAAGTACACGGGTGTTTTCGCATTTCCCCATCGCATGCCCCCATCGAAATGCGGCCGCCGGGGCCGGGATTCGATCCCGCGACCTCGTGCTCAGCAACCCAACACCATAGCAACTCAGCAACCACGGCGGGTTGGAACAGATAGGAAATTGAAATGAATCACATGCATCGAAGTTTGCATTGCGAGTATTATGAAGTACAGTTTAATTTTTTTTCTTGAAATTTATTATATGTGACAGTCTTTGTGATGACTTCAATTTCCTGTTCTACGTTTGGGCTACTGACACTGCACAAACTATATTTTTTGTCATACTACGGAATACAGTCAACAGAGTGCGGCTCATAAACACATCGGGATAATGAGGTGTAATTTGTGGATACATTTCTCGCTTTGGGTAATATAGGAGCGCCTTTATCGCAAATATGTGTCTTGGTTCAGAGCGCTTTTGCTGAAATTGGACTGATTGTCCGCGCTATCCGTGGATCTACCGAAGTTACTGAAAACCTTTCGTTGTTTAAAGGTGTAAGCCTTTCGATGCCAGGCGCCTGAATTGCACACAAAGAACGCGCTCGTCCGGAATCAGAAAAGTCGCAAGCATCATGCCAAGGTCGGGATTACCCTTCTACGGGTTAGTCGCGTCCTTGACAAAAAAATAAAACCGGGGAGTGACAAGTCATTTTTAACGACGGTCTGTCGTTCTTATCGTGATCACACATGACGACTTGCGCCAACGTACCGCGCTTTGTCGGGAAGCTGTGATGGCTCATTCTTTAGAAAGGGTATTAAGTTTTTTCCGCAACGTAACTTACTTCACCAGGGCAGATTTTAAATACAAAGGTCACGAGTCAGGCGGTGGTACCTAGGTGAACTGAACGCCCGAGAAAGATGGACTTGTAGTCACTTTCTTTTGGAAGCGCTGATAACGTTGCAGTTTAAATCACGATAGAACTTCGTACACAGTATTTTTACCAACAGCTTAACAGAAGGCTATTCAGTCCTGATATTATTACACTTATAACTTTTTAGCAGAGACACTCTCACACGACTTCAACATATATACAATAAAGGGCTCTCTTTTCCACCGTGACTTAACCTAGGTATGTTGGCGTACTTCATGAAATAATCCCAGTCAGCCTACTCACATACACCGCATTACTAATCACATCTATCATGGCCTCGGCTACATCCCAAGAAGCAATTGCCTACCTCTTGTCATTGCTAAAGATTCGGTAGGCGTAAGACAGGCCAAAAATTCGAATATGAATGCCCTGTATGGAATTAGCATGGAACCTTCAGAGATATAGAACGTATGCATTACATTCGAGTCTGTCCAGAAACAGACAGTAACATTAATTTACTCTGACTATTCATTTATGATCTGTGTTAATAAACAAAAAGCATGCTGAGCTTCTATCGGTAGGTTTGCGTCGTGAAGTCACCTGACCTTGCACAAGTTCTACAATTCTACGCTCCAATATTCCATCATCAAGAGCTCGGCGATTGTCATCACGTATAAGCTAAAAAGCAGTCTGGCCTTCAGAACGTATAGTAAGCGTCCAAAGCTTTCGCACGCCTGAAGCTGAAAAAATATTATATTTCTACACCTGAGGCACGCATGTGGTATTCGGATTGGCAGCGTATGCTGGTCTAGAGTAAAGAAAAGTGTTGCGAAAACTGGCTGTGGGCGTAGCAGCGTTGAAAATGAACTTATTTGCAGAATCTCTGCCGCGTAAACTTTTGACGGTGACTGTGCCATTGAACACCTGTATTTTCTTTATTCTGCGCACAACTTTTTTTAATGAATGGCCTTCCAGCCAACGTCATGCAATGCTTACACCTGGTTAATTTTCAGGACAGCCATCTCAGACATGATGTATTAAGTATAAGAACTAGACTACTATGCAGTACGTCATTATTATCACCAACGAGGTGTAATAAATTTGTAAACAAATAAACAATAATAACATTGCCTATGAAATTTTACTCAAATCTCAGGACTACTTCAAAACTCCGCCTGTTCGTCTTGTGTACCTCCCTAGGCTTTCTAGGAAACTGAAAGGGCAAAAATCAAGTTTGAAATTGACATGTCCTGTGGCACCATGGCAGAAAATGGAAGGTTTGGCTTAGTGGGACCATATGAAAGGTTCAGCTGCCATTGTGCTACTCACGCACAAGGAACGACACTTTTGTATTTTATTTATAGGCAGTAGACAAAATGATCACGCCAGCCTGCTCAGTGCACGCTGGCGTGATCACGACAAAACGACCGTACCGATATGGGTCATAAACGATTCTAATAAAGGAACATTTCTACAAACTCTCACGGTCCTTTCTCATGTTTCTTCAATTGTTCAAACATGTTAAATTTAGGGTAGGAGACTATTCTCACAGAATTACTAACGAATTGCACCAGTAATTATATCATGGTGCTGTGACCTGATTCAGCAATCGAGTTAGTCAAGAACAGAACAGCAGAATGCTATATGGCAACTTCGGTAATTGTAGCCGAAAACAGTGTCTTCTTGCACAACTTTGTGGGCATAACTCAAAAAGGGTGTGGTCTGTGATTGAAATCATTCTCTATATTTACACGACAGGGTACATTACACGTCCCAGAGTCTTTTCGCATAATTTCCAATACTCCTCTGCGTAAGTTGTGGTAAAAGGGTAAAAGGATATGAATACCTTTAGTATTTCTGGAATTTTGTGAAAGTATATGGGAATGGTTCAAATGATAAGACACGTGCGCTGCATATTGAGGGTAGAATGTTTGTTTCGAGGTACTGGTTTGTACGAAGCAAACAAGCTTGTGCAATAATTCGGACAGCCTTCATTTGCATCGAAGATCAGGTATGCGCAAAAATTCTGATTTGATATAATGCAAATATACTCATTCAAATAGCTTCAACTGTATTCCTTTGTAAAAATGCTACGTCTGGGGCTGCAGCCAACTTTTCGACTTCTGTGTCTTTTAATTGCACACACTGGACGCTATTTATTTTTGTGGTACGTTTCAAACCGCACAAGAGTCGCACAAACACGCCTTTCCCAAGACATAGCTGAAAAGGCAAAATATTTCTTATTAATGTCTTCATATATATTCGCCTTAAGAAAGAAATGAACTTTCAAAACACGTTACCTGGGTTTATTCTCCAAAATACAATATACCTAAAGTGCAAAAGATGTTTGGAAGCACGTTCGCGTGTTCTCGAAACCAGCCAGCTATTTTATTGCGATAGCAATTATATGGACACTCAAAAGCAGATTTCTGCCGTCGGCGTCGCCGTCGCCGTCGGCGTCGCCGTCGCCGTCGCCGTCGCCGTGAGGTTCCGTATGACGTCAATGGAGATGAAATCGTGGCCGCGCGCCGCCGAACGCTGTATGTGCGAGTGAAAGGGCGCGAGGGACGCGCTCTTTCACGGGGAGTGAACGCACGGCGGAGAACAAACGCGCGTTCTGCGCCGTGCTTCCTTAAGGGCTGCAGAAGTAGGCGTCTCTTTCCTCCTTTACAATCACCATATATGTAGAGCAAACGCGCCTTCTTCCGATGCGCGAGAGGCCGTGGGGGAGGGGGGGAAGGGGGAGGGAAGGGAGGCGACGTTTAGCTGCGGCACCAAGTGCCTATTTATATCAGAGGCTCCGGCAACAGTCACCAACGCCGCACGCATTTTGAGCGAACGCGGGCAAAATGCCGACGGCGTCGACAACAGTTCGGCGCGTTGCCGGTGCTGCTGCATGTCCAAGTTTATACAGCTGATAAAGCTAATATCATTACTCCGTATATCTCTCTACAAATTTGCTATCGCAATTGATGCTTCACCTTTCAGGTGAAACTGCGACAACTTTTTTTTAGGAAGACGTTGGTACAGTAGAAATAAACCAAACAAGAACCATAACCAAACGACCTGCATTTCGGAATATGCCATCTGGCGGAAAACCGCCAAACTAAGCAGCGACAAAGTGATAAGAAGAAGCGCGGCGCAGCTGGCTTCGAACATGCGAACTCACGATCGTGGTATTAGTGATCTTGATCTGTGGTCGCTCAACACGCTCCGCTACTAAAGTCCCTTTATCGGCTACCGCTTCGAAGCGCTGCTGTTGGCGAAAACTAGGTTTATGTATGAACCACACTAAATTCCGCGACCTTGTTATGAAAACTGCAATTTTGGAACGACTTCTTTGCCATTTCAAGAGCTGCTGCTGCAACTAGCTGAAAGCTGATTCATTGAAGTTGATAAATCCCCAGGAATACGTCAATCGATGCAATAGGTTCATCGCAAATTGCTTTTTACAGGCCAAAAAAGCCTCCACAATTTTGGCTTTTCAATAGACTTGGAAACTTTTCCATACTTGGAAACTTCGCCCACAATTTGGAACGGGTTTTTTGCCTAAAGTAATGGTACCACTTGCATGAGATTTCGGGCTAAGCGCCTAGAGCCTATTTCCACGGGAATATCTTAAAAGATGGCTTCTATGATTAGTTATTTGGAAAACAACGACGCTCTCCCATAGAAAATGCGTATGTTTTCAGAGGCGGCCACTAGAAGCGCTGTTCAGCGATGTCCCAAATTTCTGGTAATGTATAACAATTTTACACGCCTTTAATTTCAATATCTGTTTCTTTTAGGCTCATTGTAACTACTGTATGCTACATACTGGGGCCGAATTCACAAAAACATTCTCACGCTAAAACTGTTCGCAGAAGCAGGTGTCAGCCAATCGTGGTGCAGCACTTACGATCGAAAAGCTTTCTGAATTCGGCCCCTGCTGCTTTGTTTCTCTGTTTTAGATCTTGTTAGGTTTGGGTATCACTTCTTATAATGTTACCTTGAAAAAAGTTTTAATGCGTGTATGCATCCTCCCCGCTATAATCCTCCTCGAGCGAATATGGGACTGTGTGATAAATGAATGAAAGGCTGTTCCAGTGACTGAATCGTCCTAGTTCTGTTTTCAAGGAGGCTTAAATGTGCATGCGATGAGGCGAAATTTAGTCACGGTGTTACGCAGGCTAATAACCAAAGTGGGCCAAGCAGCAATAAAACATATACGTACCGCCACAAATATACACAGGCTTCAAGCGTTGAGTTGTACGAACAATGCTGAAAATGTATTCCTATAATAAAGTTTTACCGCATGGCCTGCATATTGGTTCTTAGTTCACTAAAGTCATGTTATTCTATTTATGGTCTAGTCGTATGCACGCCGTCATATGCAACAGTTGTCGCCTTGCGTCACCCTTGAATCACCTGTTAACAATACGATTGTCGAACTTAGTGTGCCCTAGTGGTTTTCCCTCATTCCCTTGGTGCGAGATATCATTTTGTAGTTGGATTCATGATCTGTCTCGTTAGCGCATTTATTGTAAGGACAAGACCATGCCGCGTGCACTTGTGTCTTTTCTCTGTGCTCTATTATGCCTGACTAGCGGCATTTTCTAGCTTAGTAGATTAAATAAAATAAGCAAATCAATGCAGCACTTACACCATTGAAAATTGATTTGGAGAGCACAAATTCTTCATGCGCCAAGATAATGACAACGTAAGGATGTGTAAATGGTGTCATGCCACTCAAAAAGCTTTTAGCATTTAACGAGAGTGCATCAATCAGCTGCTGAATATCGTATTTGACCGTTTTTTTCCCGAAGCTCTACACAGCGCCGCCACACACGTCGCATTGCGAAAAAAGACGACCATTGTCGAAAATTTTAACAACTTCATATTGAGAACGCTTATTGTAACCAGAAAAAACATTTTCTGCCGACTTTTTTTAGCGCAGCATGGGCTAGAAAGAAACCAAGTGCTGAGATCCAAAGACAGAGAGTTGATAGATTGTCACTATCCGCTTTCAAAAGCACAAAGCCAATTTGTCTTGTTTGTGGTAAGGTTGTAACTGGTATTTGACTGACTAGGGGGGTGGGATAGTTCTTTGGCGAGAAATCAAAGTAGAAGCCCTGGCATTGTCCGATAAATGACCATACCCAGACAGTCCATGTGTCGGCCGCACGAGGGTGGAGTCACGTGTGCAACTTTCAACAAAAAACAACTACAGCGCCAAAGCTTGTAATACTCGCCTGCGCGCATTACCATTAAATGTCGCACGTTTAATGGAAAAGAAAGATGAAGTAGCACTGTGCTTTTTGATCACCTCGGACGGGGACTACTTCTATGAACGCCGAACGCAGGTCACTCTACCTACTGCAAGAATGTTTAGGTGTTTCCGTCGAACGAGACAGTGACGTTATTTTAATGTATTGAGATGCTGCCCAAAACAAACAGGAAGAAAACAACAAGAGGCAGGAAAGAGCGCACACTACCTAATACCACCATTTTTGGGCACTTGTACTTTGGATTCACTTTTAAAGCTACGGCTTGCGCGAGAGAATATATCCATTTTTCCAACAAGGAATCAACCCACCAGCCGAAATTCTCGTTCTGCTTGCTGATCTGCGCCATCCAATAAAAAACCGGATTTACAACATCTCTATGCCACCGTATACGCAGTGGCAGACACCAAGCTGCTTTTTGTAAACGACACGCTGTGCCCCATTTGCTCGAAAAAAGATATCGGCACTCAGTCGCAATAAGACAGAATTGCGCCTGTATTCGAAACTTGTATGTGTATTGCGCCTGGCTTGAGCGTAATAAGTAATAATATTTACTACAATAATATCAACAATAAGGTCAATTTTGCCCGACAGGCGAATCACTGATTGCGACAGAAATTTATTAGACAGCTGTGCAAACTAAGGTTAGTCCTTTTATCAGCTGCATAAACTGCTGTAAACATTCGCTTACTAACTAAATTAACCTGCACGTTGTCACGCGCGCCCAATCACACACGAACACATCTCTCTCGATAAGCGCGGACACTCGCTGTCAAAACGATGGCGTGGGGGAGAGCGGCAGCAACAGCGAGCGAATTGTCCATCGTGCTACTTCTAGCTTCAACGCGAACTAATTGCGCCGAGAATACATCGCACACGGAGGAATCAGGGGTGCTTTAACGAAAAGCTATTCCAAACTGCTTCTATTCTATTTTTGCAATCAGGCCTCCATGATTGCCCAACTGCACTTGTCTTTCACGCAACGTAAAGGAAAAATATTAGCGTAGCTTGCACGGGATGCGCAATGCTACACAGAAAGCGGAGCTGATGGGCACCTAGCATGGCCTGGCTTTGGGGCTAGGCAAAGCACTACCAAGTCATCCCCAGCATTTTCCGGAATTTATTGATCATTTATCGATTATCGATTAGCTACTGGCTGACTATCGATTGTCTACCGATGACAGACTAAGCTTAAGTAGTCCCAACCATGCTTAGATAGACTTAACCAGGCTCAGCTTCGCCAGTTCACAGAGGTATGTGTCATTGCGCTTGGACCCTTTCTGCACTACCGCCAGGATCGGCGCACAATTTATATTCGCAGGTTACGGACTAACGCTCGGCTTAAACAGCTCCGCTGTTAAAAAACCGCGAGAGCTACTCACTCTTTTATGACGTGTGCACACTAATTATGCATGTGAGAACGAACAACAGAAAAATGTTATTTTTCGATTCTATACCTTTTTACCATCAGCCATCCGCAATTGGTCAAAGGTTTTCGGGCTGCGCCCACTTCGCCTGTCTGTCACCTCACGTCCAAAAACCGTGAAAAATCACTGCGTCAAAGTGGCGTGTACGCACTAAAGATGCATTATTACGCCGATCAAAACTTAATTTTTTTTAAATAGCCGGACACTGCCCCGTTCCGACTAGCCCCGGCTAGTCGGAGCTGTCGTGGAGAATGGATTTATTTGCCTATATTAAAAATGTTGCGTGACATTATATGGTTGTCTAGCCCTTTCCGTACGTAAACGACATCGCTATGTCAAATTTTCTTCACTGAAGATTCGTTTTAGCTGCATTGGTACGTTTCCATTGCACGCCTGCGTGATTTTCTAGCAGACACCGAAAGCTAAGTACGAAGAAGCAGGGCAAACGCAGACGCCGGCAACACCCTCCTCATCAGGTTATCTACTTTCACTGCGCTAGCCCGGCCCCACCTTACCGCCTCCACTTCGGCGTGCTCCTCGCCCTTGGTCAGCAAATCAGGCAAGAAATATATGTCAAGTTAGGCAATGCTATTCCTTCTGAAAGCAAACAACAGTGACCTCCTATAAAATAGGAGAGCGTTTCAATAGCCTTCTCAAACAACGCTGCGAGTCACCGCCCGATGCTTACGCTGCGGTTACGTAAATTGGACATCAGGAGATTGGAAGGAAGACAGATAGGAATAGTTTTACGTTATAGGGTCCCAGCCATCGGCCCGCCTAGACTTTGTACCCAGCGCAGATCGCTTTCTCGATCGGGGCCGCGTGGCCGCGCTCAGCCGCGTCATACGTAGCCGCCACGGGAGTAAAGCGTCCCCCGTGCACTTTCCCTGCGGCCTTGTGCGCGATGGAAGGCGGAGCGCTTTTTCCCCGCCTTCCTCCCTTGCGCACGCGAGACTGAGCAACCATTTTCTGCTCACCCTCTCACCCTTTCACTTTACCCACACCATACGACGCGCGGCCACGATGTTATCGCACTTGGACTTTATACGAAACATCACGTCGACGATGACGGCGGAAATGTGCCTGGAGTGTCCATATATTTGCAATCGCAATAAAATTATATGGATCCGACTCAGTGTGGGAAGCAGAGTAAGCGAAGCTTTCTCTGCTGTTTGCTTTGACTGACGATAGTACGCGGTGATGTTAACAGTGAATGTTTAATTTCTTCAGCATTTAGTGCAATGCGAGAGTGGTGAGGTGATGTTAAACGTTATCCTGCGTGCGACTGTTTGTCCATGTAATACGCACAATACACCGCGAGACGTGCTTGCTTGAGGCATTGTTGTGCGCCGTTTTTCATAACCTTCGAGGTTAAGCCGCCAGGCTTCTCAGATAAATCTGGCACGCTTCCATTCGCACCGGCAACATACGGCATCCGGCTGCGATCCTATCGCACTCGGACTTCACACGGAACATCGCGGCGACAGCGAAGGTGACGCGGATGACGTCGGCGTAAATGCGCCTGGAGTGTACATATAATTGTTTTAACAATAATAATAAAAAAAAAGTTGTGTACGGGAAATACCACTGCCATAAACTAGAAGCTTGTTTCTCCACAGTACGACCTAGTTTGTGGAGAAACAAACCCATTGTATGTTTTCTTCGTATTTCCAAGCGATTTGGTGCGACAGCATTTAAAAGCCCGGAATAAGGTTAGTCATGTCCGAACGACTGTCAGACCAGTGTTTTGTTGCGCTACGAGGGCATTGTAAGAGTCACCTTGCGAGAGTAAATATTCCCGACAAGGCGGGGCTCCGAGAAGTATTGTCAAGCGATTACCTATTTGCGCAGCTAAGCAATCGTGTGGCTCACAGCAGGCCCTACAACAATTGACCCGGTGTAGTTCAGCGGTTTCGGCTTCACTTTCTCAAACCTTCACAACCCTACCTTGGCGTATAACGTGCAAGATTTGCGTACACTTAACAGGCACCCATGATTTTAGTTATACTTCCGAACTGAAAAAAAGAAACCACGCGGAAACTCCCCTGGGAGTTGTGTAAGTATGCGGAAGGATTGTGCCACTTGCTTATCGCCACGCAGCCCGGTGTCATTATAAATGTCATGAAACTTGATTCGACCAGCATAAACCCTTATCAACCCTCATCGGTCGTTATCAACCTTATCGAACACGATCCGACCGTTGTCAACTATTATCGGTCCTTATCAACCTGAATGTCCAGCGAAGCTCTTGCAAAACTACCACTACAATTGCTGAGGGGGGCATGCAATGTTCTATTCATGGTTCGGATGCTTGTTTTGAACTTGTTCTTTATTGAAACATGTGCTGTTCTGTGTATTGTATGGGTGACCTCAATGAATGTATGCGCTGTTCGCTTCACTTCGCGGAGCGTTTGTAGCCTCTGCCTTACGTGGTTATGAGCCATTGCATTCGTCTTATGTGACGGACGGACAAATTTCTCATTTGGTAGGCATAGAAATGCTTATGCATTTAAAACTAAAATGGCATCGTTTAATAAACGAGACGAAGCTGCTGATTTTCTCTGTAACACGGGGACTCTCTCTCCCTCTTTATTTCGTTCCGTCACGCGTTCTATAGATCATAAGTTTTCCCTTTCAATTTTTTTTACACTGATAATATTCAAGCCCTCGAATTGTCGGCACATTGCACTGTCAAGTAAACACAAGTAAACACAAGTAACAAGTGCTCTATTTGGCGATGTCCTTTTGTGTCAAAAATTTGCCTTATAGTAAATCTTTCTAAATACCTTATCTTTCTAAATACCAAATGAAACACTTTACCATGCGCCGAAACTTGATAAAAAGGGGCACGGGCAGCCGTTCTTAGTGCTTCGATGGCACTCCATAAAGCCATTTAGCCTGCTCCTTCTTGCAGAATCTGACACCATCATCTTTCCTTATACGCCAGGGCGCAAATATGCATCACAGCTGCACATTCGTGTCCATTTTTAGCATGGTCCACAAGCTCTTTCCCATCAATTCAACGGCGGACGAATCTTTTGCCCCTGTAGAGATGCTTTGCCGCATGGTAGCCAAACAAAAGCACCCCAGGAAAAAAAATCAGCCAGCGGATTAAAACCAAAATGAACCTACACATATAGCGAGACCTACAGTATGTGCCACTAGAGTGCAATTAGCGGATTAGTTTTTACTGTGCTGCAATTGACGTTTTAAAAATCACCCCATGCATTTTAAATGGGTCTGCAAAAGTGCCCCAGGAAAAAAATCTAGCCGGCAGAATTTAACTACACTCGACAAATAGCGTGAGAACGTTGTCGGGATTGAGTGCTTAAAGTGCAAATCGCGAAAAACGAGCCATTGCTCAGCAATCGATTTTTAAAAAATGCTGCCCATAGAGTTACGCCAACCGCATCGCCCCAGGGTCGGCTTCACCGCAGTAGTAGATGTCCCAGATTGCTGGACTTGCATGGCCGTATCTAACCGCTTTCCGCAAAGCACGTCAACTTGGCTCACTTGGTAGTGTATGATATAATAGAACGTCCGGCTGCTGTGGTGAAAGACCTGATTCAAAACCAATCATCAGACCAAGTTGAATCACTGAGTATGATTGTGCCACTGGTTATGTCATATTTGCCACGCTTTAAAGATTTCTCTGGTGCTTGTATGTCACAGCTGTCTCCGATTCGTCGTCGGCGCGAAGTCGATCGACGGGGTAAACAAGCTGGTTGGTCGTTCCGTACGCAAGCGAGCGCAGTGAAAAGAGTCAGAGTCGGGAGTAAACAAAAAAAAACAAGATATTGATCGACTGATAATAGTTTATGTCACAGCTGTCTCCGATTCGTCGTCGGCGCGAAGACGATCGACGGGGTAGACAAGCTGGTTGGTCGTTCCGTACGCAAGCGAGCACAGTGAAAAGAGTCAGAGTCGGGAGTAAACAAAAAAACAAGATATTTATCGACTGATAAATATACACAAGTTAATAAAATAACATAATAAGAAAAACACAAGACAGACTAACACACCTGAACTTAATATCCCACAATGATCAAGACCAATAAATACCAGCAATTAACAGAACATATACATATGAAACAGTGCGAGGATCAAATAAACAAGAATACACTTAACAGCATTTCACTAAAACAAAGATCAAAATAAATCAAAGTTCAAAAGAAAACAAATGGTGTCATACGCATGGCCGGGCAGCAGCAGCAAGTCCATAAACCGTGAAGTCGGTGCACAAAGCTTTCCCGAAGAATGCTGGCGGGCCGATCTTGTCGAGGTGGATGCGAATTGCTGGGCTGGGTTTCCCGGGAGTCTAGATTTGACGTCTTCTCTCAAGCAGGTTGAGCTAACTTGAGGTGAACTACCGTGAGCTTCGTTGCAGACGCTGGTTTCACGTCTCGTACGTCAACAAGTTCCTCGGAGTTCCGACGTGGCCAGGCGGCCCAGGCGATACTGGACGGCACTAGCCCCCCAACGGCTTCTCAGCAGCGCATAGGTTCAGCTTCTAGACTAATCAGCAGGGCCCAAAACCAGCGCTTAAATACCCTCTCCTTTCCCTAGTTCCCTATGTAGGGAAACTGCCGCTATGTAGAGTTCTCCGAATTCAGGGCTCTTTGCTGCCAACAATCTTGGCCGCGTCCCTTTCACCATGGACGAAGAACCGCAGATTCTCCTCTCTCCCAATGTCAAGGGCCAAGGTGGAACCCGGCATACCACGCAGACGTACACGCACACTTCTGGGTCCGTAATCGGCGTGTCGCGTCTGGAATCGAGATGGCAGCCCGAGCGGCCACGACGCTTTTAACGCCCGTAATTCGGCGTGTCGATGTCGAATAAATTATACGCTGCACAGTCAGGAGCCCACGTTTTTGACGCTCGTAATTCGGCGTGTCATTAATCAGCGTCCAAACCATTCGAAAATATGCCGCTCCGTGACACAGCCACCCACTTTCAGAATATTATCACATAATATTCACTTACACGAGTGGCATTTTCGAAAGCAAAAAAAAAGAAGGCCGTTCCATGTATACATTATACATCCAATAACATCCTGTATTATACAAAAAAAATGAACGGAACACCGCCGCACGTCCAGGCACACAGCACCAAAATTCTCCAACTCGACTGCAGAATGACCATAAATAAATGGTGCTGAAAATATCCTATGCAGCACAAACGCCATGAACCGTCTGTTCACATTCCACATCAGTTTTCATACACGTACTAGTGCGACTGAGAAAACAAAATCCTGCGCAAACCACGCGCCCACGACTACAAGAACACTTGCGTTTACCCCAAAGCACTTCCACGCACCAATTGAAACTAAGAAAATTGCTGCCGTGTTCTAAATACACGTGCCAGACACGCGCCAAAGCATTGCTTCCCTTTGTGTCCGCGCAAGACACGCTTTAACAGAACGGTACAAACACTTTCTAACAGGCAAGGCCACACAACGGCTTCTTCAAATAAAGCGACCCATCCTCAAAGAAAAAAATATCGCGAACACTTCCGTAAAGTGAACTGATACAGCGTATCTCACCCAAAAGGTCTACCCTCCTAAGGAAGAACGACCTACTAGGGATGGTCGATGAAATTGTTTAATCGATTAACGATTAATCGTTCGTCGGTTTAGCGTATAATCGATTAATCGCTGTCGATGCGGGGTTTTTCGTCGATTAATCGATTAATCGACTTTTTTTCGGGCGCTTTAAAAAGGCTGAAACACAGTTACCTACTCACCTATTTTACCTATTTAACTTTTGAAAGGTGGAACCAGGATAAGAAATACAAGCATATAAATTTGATAAAGAATAATGTTTAATTTGTTAGAGGTCAACTATAATTGCCACTAGGGACTAGTGGCAGGGTGTTCATATTAATACGTGTACTTGTTTACCTTTCCCCGGTGACCGCTTTTCACCGTCTAACAAATGTTAAACGTTATCGCTCGGCGCAGGGCGCAGGACGGAAGTTTCTCGAATGTTATCGATGCTTCTATCCGTTGTCTACTGTCACGGACGCTTATGTAATCTGATTGTATCAGCGACTCAAATTGTTTAGTACTTTCTGGAAGACACGCGGGCACCAGGGATTACTCTGGAACCTTCGATGACTTTATGTATAAAAGCCGACGCGTTTCGCCGCTGATCAGATTTCGACGATCGCCGACTGTGTTCGCCGCTATCGTTTTGCTTCGAGTGCAACTTGCTTTTGTGGGCACATGTTCGCCCAATAAAACATCCGTTTCGTCATTCACAGTTTTGTGACTGTTTCCTTCACCGTCACTACTACGTGACAATATTTAACTTTTACGGAATTTTTAAAAATCGCCTGTTGCAGGTAGCATAATTCTTATCGTTGAGTTGGGTTATTCGAAGAGGCGGTCATCAGTAGCACGAGAATCGAAATACATATTCAACCTATTAACAAAAATTGACTAATGAACTTCTTAGTTAATTACTTTACGACAGATATTGCAATATACGAATTGTAGCGGTGAGTTTGCAAGACGCACCTACTTGAAATGAATTTCCAGGATGACACCTGTTTCGAAATATTATTTCTCAAAGGGTGGGACGAAATACATGGGCGTTCCAGCTACTTTTGTACTTCAATGCATTTTGGTAAAAAAGTAAGTGGACCAACAGTGCATTTTTACGGCGAGTATACGATGGTGCATATCACCAAGCTGGTGTCATTCTGTAAATTCATTCCAAGTGGATACGCCTGACAAGCTCACCGGCTACAATTCGTAAATTGCTATATGTGTCGTAAAGTAAAAACTAAAGTTAATTAGTGATTTTTGTTAATTAGTTGAATATGTGTTTCGATTTCTCGTGCTAATGTCCACCTCATCGAATAACCCAGCTCAATGATAAAAATTACGCTACTTGCCACAGGCGATTTCTAAAAATTCCGTAGAACTTAAAAATGAACACCCTGCATGTTAAAAATGGCACTTACTGAGGAGGGTGGGCATGGAGGATGGAGAAATTAGAAGATATCATCGCAGCACGACTGACATGAAGTAACGGCGCAACACGTGATCGCCACATCAGAGCGCGTGGTAGGTTTAATGCTGCCGGGTGCAGGGCAGTAGCGCAGCTGAACGAGAGCGCACCCATTTGAAACTACTGCGAACCAAACATTATCGGCCAATACGTTGTCTCTCAGGGTCACGTGTTGACTATATCTGCGAGGTAAAAAGCGAAAGAAATGGCTTGACCGCGAGTTCGCTTTCCAAGACTTGCAGCCTCACGTAATGCTCTCTCCTAGTTCATTTCTTCCTCCACTGGGGCGGCGCCACTCCGGCCCCAGGCACCTTGTGTGACGCGTGCGTAAAGCGGGGAAGCGCTCGGCCAGCTCGGCAGCACTTGGGAAAACAGTCAACAGTCGCTCTCAGTCTTCGCAGCCGCGCTGTCGTTGCTCGTACTCCGCATTCTATACTACGATTTCAAAATTTTCACGCCACTTTAGTCACCGTCTGGAAAACGATTAATCGAACTGCTTTAATCGATTAAACCGATTAAATTAAAGGTAGACATCGATGACAATGAATCGTTTTGCGGCGTACTTTTAGTCGATTAATCGATTAATCGTTCATCGATATTACTATCCCTACGACCTACCAAAAAGCAAAATTGCGAAAATTTATGCGCGCACTAAACAGCTCTTTCAGAATATCGGAGGGCTTTTAAAGCAATTTAAACAAATCCCTATAACTTCCTAACTGAAACGATCTATCGGAGATATAAAAAAAAATTAACCAAACACGGAAAAAATATAGAAACAAGCAAACTGTTTCTAAAAAAAATTGCGTCGCTTTTCATTTCAAGTAGCTTATGCGTGCCATATCCTTAAGTCGTACTCGAGGCGGGCGCGGTTTGACAGCTGGTCTGGTCAGCGAGATAATGCAAAAGGTACAGCGGCCATTTTCCTCGCTGCCCATCCCCGACACTTCATAAACCGGAAACGTGCCTGTCACGCATCGCACTGCGAATTTATTGACGCTTATGCCTAATTTGCGGCGCCGTATCGGCTCTCTCTTCTGCGCCATGCCATGCACACTTTTCAAGGAACCGAACGAGGGGGAACATACTGGCACCCTTGCTTTTGGCCGCCCCCGCGACGAACGGCCCTTTTCTCTCTTCGTCCCCCGGCGGCTCGGACGCGCTCGTACACGAAACATTGCAATCGGCCAACGCGCCTTTCGAGATCCTTCACTGCGCTCCCCGCAGGGTTTAGCACCCTTTGTTTTACTCAGCTGCGTTGCCTTCTTTGCCGCATTACGCACTCTGCGATAACGCTTCTTTCTCGTCTTTCTCCTAGCACGCTTTCCGGTGCTAATTTCCGAGCCTTCAGCTCGCATCTCGTGAAGACCAGCACGCTTCTCGTCGGTCACGATTACCGCCGCCAACGCACAGTCTGAATGATTAGCGGGTGAATCACCCCTCTCAATTCCACCTTCACTGGCGGAGAGCTCCAAACACCTCGGTGCAATGCATCTATTTTCTTTTGCGCACCGTAGCTCACATATCTGGGAGCTGTCCACCACTTCACTGTCCTGCCCGCACAGTGCTTCTGCGCACTTTTCTGATCGATTGAGCTCGACACTGGTGCCCTTGCCTAACAAGTTTGCGTCACGTCGGACTCCTACTTCCAGAGCTACCTTCGCGACGAACTCCATGGTTATCTGTGCCGAATCGTCTACAGCCACACTAGCTGCTTCTCTAGTATTCAATGGGCACAGTATCTTGTCGCGCTCAATCCGGTCCCCATCAACGGGTCCCTCAACAACTACGCCACGGTCTGCGGATCTGGCATCACTTTGGTTAGACTCGCAAAGATTAGCCTCTCTTCCTACTATCGGCAGAACCGTGCGTGCGATTTCTTCGCACTTTCCATGCGCGACTTCTACGGGCACCTGACATTTCTGCTGCTCCTCCTGCACTTCTAGGTGCTCGTTGTTGGCCCTGCTCTGGTTGCCACTTTGAATAAGCAGAATCCTTAATTTTAACAACCGTATTTCGCGCTCTCCAGCTTCCTTCGCCGCCACTCGCTCTTTCTCCTTTTTCTCTCGGGCCTGCCCTTGCCGTTGCGTAATCCATGTCCTTAACTCGGCGCCCTTTAGGCCTAACTGTTTGCCTTCTTCTAACCACTTTTCCAACTCCATTCCCTCCAAAATGTGACTACCCCACCAAAAACCGTGCTCTCACTATTGGCATGCACGTGCGTTCGACACTGCACAAGAATGTGTCAGTAGCAGTAATCAATTAATCTCCACGATTATCGTTCTCCGTTCACCATGCTGCTTTTGTACAGAACGTCCTGTTCGCGGACGCCAGTTTACGTCACAGCTGTCTCCGATTCGTCGTCGGTGCGAAGTCGATCGACGGGGTAGACAAGCTGGTTGGTCGTTCCGTACGCAAGCGAGCACAGTGAAAAGAGTCAGAGTCGGGAGTAAACAAAAAAACTAGATATTATCGACTGATAAATATACACAAGTTAATAAAATAACATAATAAGAAAACCACAAGACAGACTAACACACCTGAACTTAATATCACAAAATGATGAAGACCAATAAATACCAGCAATTAACAGAACATATACATATGAAACAGTGCGAGGATCAAATACACAAGAATACACTTAACAGCATTTCACTAAAACAAAGATCAAAATAAATCAAAGTTCAAAAGAAAACAAATGGTGTCATACGCATGGCCGGGCAGCAGCAGCAAGTCCATAAACCGTGAAGTCGGTGCACAAAGCTTTCCCGAAGAATGCTGGCGGGCCGATCTTGTCGAGGTGGATGCGAATTGCTGGGCTGGGTTTCCCGGGAGTCTAGATTTGACGTCTTCTCTCAAGCAGGTTGAGCTAACTTGAGGTGAACTACCGTGAGCTTCGTTGCAGACGCTGGTTTCACGTCTCGTACGTCAACAAGTTCCTCGGAGTTCCGACGTGGCCAGGCGGCCCAGGCGATACTGGACGGCACTAGCCCCCCAACGGCTTCTCAGCAGCGCATAGGTTCAGCTTCTAGACTAATCAGCAGGGCCCAAAACCAACGCTTAAATAGCCTCTCCTTTCCCTAGTTCCCTATGGAGGGAAACTGCCGCTATGTAGAGTTCTCCGAATTCAGGGCTCTTTGCTCCCAACAATCTTGGCCGCGTCCCTTCCACCATGGACGAAGAACCGCAGATTCTCCTCTCTCCCAATGTCAAGGGCCAAGGTGGAAACCGGCATACCACGCAGACGTACACGCACACTTCTGGGTCCGTAATCGGCGTGTCGCGTCTGGAATCGAGATGGCAGCCCGAGCGGCCACGACGCTTTTGACGCCCGTAATTCGGCGTGTCGATGTCGAATAAATTATACGCTGCACAGTCAGGAGCCCACGTTTTTGACGCTCGTAATTCGGCGTGTCGTTAATCAGCGTCCAAACCATTCGAAAATATGCCGCTCCGTGACGTTGTATTTATATTGTATTTATATGGCGCGAGTTCATTGGCACTCGCGCCGTATAAATACAATTTTGTGTGCACATATGTTCGAACAATTTTTTCTCAATACAATTCAGACACGTTCCACGCATGAATTTTATGGCGACGCCGCGCTAGATGGCGCAGCGTGCCCAGCAGAAAGTGCTAGAGAGGAGCCTGGCGGCATACAGGCCCTCATAGATTGCTTGTTTCGGCAGCGTCAATGCGGTATGTCACTACATTGCTGCACTGGTAATCCCATTGCCGTTTAGCGTTATCGTGGCATGTGTGCTGCCGCACTTTTATTGCTATAGCAATTATATGCTCACTCCAAGCGGATTTCTGCCGTCACCATCACCGATGTCGTCGCCGTGACGACGACAGCGCGAGAGGCAGCCAGGAGTGTGGCTCTACTCTGCCTGCAACTGCGTACTTGGACTTAGCTCGGCCCTGGGTGGTCGCGCGTGCCGTATCTTGAAAGCGATCTGCAGACGGCTCGTACTTTCGTGCACGCTGTGCCTTCACGGCTGAGTTTCCGTTGAAGCGATTGACCGCACGAAGATCACTTCGTTTGCTGCTCCACCGCGTTTGCTCACGCCAGCATTTTGGCAACGAGTGTCCGCGGTCATCGCATGTGATGTGTTCATGTTTCCTTGTACGCGCTGAAAACATGCTTGTTAATTCTTATTAAATGGAAAATGAGACATCCACCCAAATTTAGCAATTGCTACAAAGGAAACCCATACGGGTTCCTCGAAAGAAAAGCCTCGCAGTTGAAGAAAAATTCGTCCTGGTCCGGGACTCGAACCCGGGAACACCGCCTTTCCGGGGCAGCCACTCTACCATCTGAGCTAACCAGGCGCCTAGCAGATGGTAGGGCGAAGTCGAATTTGTCAACAACTCGAAGCAAAGGCAAGTGTTTGACGTAATAGTTTAGCGGAAACCCATTAGGTGGAGGAAGCGAATCTTTCCAAGTTTATACGACCAATAAAACTACTATCCTTATTCCGTATAGCTGTCTACTAATTTGTTATCGCCATTGACGCTTCGCCTTTAGGGCGAAACCGCGCATTTCATCCCATTGTCATCCCATTGTCATAAAATTTTTGTCAGGCCATCGTCGTCATGCCTTCGTCGTCATGCATTCGTTGTAATACTGTCGTTATGATACTTTCGTGTCGCTCCATCGTCGCCATTCTAACTTTATCATCGTAGTCTCGTCATGCCATTGTCACCCCATCGTGATGCAGTCGTCGTCATCCAATTGTCGTCATCTTGCTGCCTTCGTCGTTCCCTCGACGTAATTCTTTCTTCGTTATTCAAGCGCAATCATGCTGTCGTCATTGAGTTATGATCATACCGCCGTTGTCAGCGGAGGCGTGAACGTGAACGTTCTGCATGGTGCCCAGCCACCTAGTGGCGCAAAGCTCAATCGGACAAACACAGAGCTAATATTGAAGTAACCTAGTGTATTCTACTTCGCTGCAGAGAGAGAGAGAGAGAGAGAGAGAAACAACTTTATTTAAGTGAAAAAAAATTCACTTCTTCGCTGCAGGTGTAAATTTTCTGCAGCGGCGTAATAGTACTGCTGCCGAAAATATACACCAGCAGCAAGGTAAAGTACACTTGGTTACTGCAATATTAGCTGTGTTTGTCTGCTGAAATCTGCGCCACCAGGTGGCTGCATCATGAATGCCGCTCACCTTTACGCCCCCGCCCCACCGGTAAAACACCCAGTCCGCCTGCGTTTACCGGATTTCCGGACGAACTAAAACTTTCTAATGTGAAGCACGTAGCGCTCCCCCATACGTTTCACGGTAAAAATTACCGTTGCGCAAACTTTCGCGGTGACGGCAGCTTGCGATGTGGTGAGTGACATCATTAGTCTTTCGTAGATAAAAGAACCAGCCTTTCAACTGATTTCATGGTAGTTGCAGCACATAGTTAGGACTCCTGAGGAGCAGAATGAATACGAGTAGCAGCAAACGAAAAAAAAACGGCAATACAACTAGCGGCGGCGTGCTGTCAAAATTACCGTTACTCTAAATACTCAAAATTACCATTACTATCACTACTCTAAAGCAATAACGCAATAACCCCCTCAGCAGTTTTAATGGTGGTTTTCAACAGCTTCGCTGGCCAACCACTTTCGCAGGGCCGGGATGGTGAGATCTTTATTACGATAGCAATTACACAGACACCCCAGAAAATTTTCGCCTTCGCCGTCGCCGTCCTCATTGCGTTCGGTATGAAGTCCAACTGCGATAATATCGTACTGCATTCCGCACGCCATGTGGTAATCGTGCGAGTGAAAGCGTGCGAGACTGAGTCGAGATGGACGGTTGCTTGATGCGCACCATCTTTCCTCCCGCCCATTCACGGGTCACTTGATCAAGCCGGTGCGAGGGGCACCGGATTGTCAACGCGCGGTAACGTGGTCAAGCGCGCGGGAGAGGGGCGTATGTGAGCGTGCGTCTCTTCCTCTTGCCCGGTCGTCGTTGCGCATGGCTCTCCGCGCAGCTGACGCGGCGTACCTACGACGTAATCAGCGGCGGGTGCATTGCTGAGGGCTACCCGAGATTGATGTTGGCTTGAAGCGCGCTGTCTTCCAGCGCGTCTAGTCATGGAGGCAGCACGAAGTAGTAGAGGCACTACGAAGTACTTGAGGTAGCAGCAGGACGCATTCAAGTCCCTCTGCCAGGGTTCTTCACCGCGCCAGCGTTGTACCGTTTGTGTTCATGCTTGTCGAGTCAGACCTGTTCATATTTGCCTGTGCGCGAGTGACTCCTTGCGTGCTAATTCATTCAGTAAACGAATGTTTACATGAGTTAATACGGCCCATAAAACTACATGTATTTAAATTGTGTAGTTTACATTGGTCAATTTGAAAAGTTGGAGTTGTCCCAGGTCTATTCCAAGAAGTGAGCAAGTCCCAAAAATCGGTCGGCCATTGTAAACAAATTGTTCCCCGTTACCTTATCTTGGCTACGAGCCTTGTCACTGGCAATGTGACTTGTTTGCCGAAACCAACACTATCGATTGTGCATGTTTTAAAATCAATATTTCATTGTTTCGAACACTTCGCAACTTCTCACTAATGATAGTCGAGTTTAAGTGAATACCGGATATCATAATACCTCGAAAACATAAACATTCTAAAAGAAAGAAAATTCGCGAACATCCACTAAATACATAATAATCGTCAACAGTACAATGAACAAACATACATGATGAGATTCTGTCTTGCTCTACGTACTCCAGCAAGAACGACAATTGCTAAAGATGTCTGAACTGAAAAACTTAAAATGCTTCAGATAATTGTTGCAACCCTAACTATCGTTATAATAAATATGCACAAGGCACATATTTTATTGAGGCCCCAGGACTTATGCCCAGACACCTCTGACTCCCATATGAGGACAGTGAACTATGCGGTGAAGAAAAAAAATTGTCGCTGTTTCGCCCGAAAGGCGAAGCATCAATTGCGATAGCAAATTAGTAGAGAGCTATTCGGAGTAGGGATAGTAGTTTTATCGGCTGCAAAAACTTGGACACATTCGTTTAATAACTTAATTAACAAGCGTGGTGTCAGTGCGCACAAGCAAACATGAATAGATCACACTGAATGACTGCAGACAACGACTGTCAAAACGCTGGCAGCAAGCGCAGCCGCCGCAGCGGGCAAAGGTTCGTGCGGTCTATCGCTGCAACGGAAACTGAGCGGCGAATGCACAGCGCATACAAAGGTCAGAGCCGTGTGGAGATAA
Source organism: Dermacentor silvarum (assembly GCF_013339745.2). Classification (NCBI taxonomy): domain Eukaryota; kingdom Metazoa; phylum Arthropoda; class Arachnida; order Ixodida; family Ixodidae; genus Dermacentor; species Dermacentor silvarum. The sequence goes on along the minus strand of NC_051161.1, from coordinate 55,642,507 downwards.
GAGACGGTGCGGGCGAACGACACCACAGCCAGTACAAGCGTAGTTGTTTGCAGAGTAGAAGCTGCACCCCCCCCTCCCTCCCGCGCTGCCTTCCCGCTTTCTTGCTTTCGCGTTGGAGATCGAGTGGCCAGTTCCCCTTGCAGCTTGTTGCAAGATAAGCATTTGGTGCCCCAGCAAAGCGTCGCCCCCACGGCCTTTCGCGCGAAGGTCGCGCTTGCTTTCCGCCGTGCGTTCGCTCTCTGTGATAGCGCGCGTCCGCCGCGCGCTTTCACTCGCGCATACGGCGCGCGGCGACGATTTTATCGCCTTTGGACTTCACACAGAACCTCACGGCGACGGCGACGATGACGGCGACGGCGACGATGACAGTGACGCCGACGGCAGAAATCTGGTTGAAGTGTCCATATAATTCCTATCGCAATAAAAATCGAGACTGATCGCCTGTGAATTGTTCATTGTCGCTGCATATTTTATAGTAGGAATAAATATTTCACTTACGGATCGTAGTCGTAGATGTGGTAGATGCGGTCGTCACAATCACGGCTGTGGGGGCTTTAGTGCTTCTCGGAGAGGTCGGGGTTGCTTTAGGTGTGATTTTTGGAGTTTTCGGGGTACTTTTAGGTGTAGGGATTCTTGTAGGTGCCGGAGTTCTTTTGGGTGTAGGGCTTCTTGTAGGTGCCGGGGTTCGTTTAGGTGTAGGGCTTCTTGTAGGTGCCGGGGTTCTTTGGGTGTAGGGCTTCTTGTAGGTGCCGGGGTTCGTTTAGGTGTAGGGCTTCTTGTAGGTGCCGGGGTTCTTTTAGGTGTAGGGCTTCTTGTAGGTGCCGGGGTTTTTTTCGGTGTAGGGCTTCTTGTAGGTGCCGGGGTTCTTTTAGGTGTAGGGCTTCTTGTAGATGCTGGGGTTCTTTTAGGTGTAGGGGGTCTTGTAGGTGCAGGGGTTATTTTAGGTGTAGGGCTTCGTGTAGGTGCCGGGGTTCTTTTAGGTGTAAGGCTGCTTGTAGGTGCCGGGGTTCTCTTAGGTGTGCTTTTTGGAGTTTTCGGGGCTCCTTTAGGTGTAGTCGGGTTAGGAGGTGTTGGGGTAGGTGAAGCGCCTTTTTTAGTCATTTTCGTTGGTGTCAGTGTACTCGTGCCTATTTCATTTCCCGTGGTTGCAGTGCTTGTAGGTGTTTGTGTAATCGTAGAGCTTCTTTCTTGAGACCTCGTATTTTCGTCTTTGGCTGTTCCTGTTGTCTTGTCTCCTCCTCCTGAAGGCCCTCCTGATGACGGAGGGACTTTTGCGTATTTTACATTCCTTTCCTCTTCTTCTTCATCATCTGAAATGTACACAAAGTAAGCTACTTTAGTTGTTTCTGTAAATTGTGAATGAAGCGCAAGAAATAAAGAATGTATTCTACTCTATGTTAAAGGGGAAGGGACACAAAAGTTGGCGGGTGGTTTTTTTTTTGCGTCAGAAGAAAAGTACAACGATGGAAAATGACGAATACAACAAGCTGCTTTGCAAAAAAAAGCACGAGAAACATTTTTTTCCAATTGTCTGTTGCGCCTAGCCTCCAAGCGGCCGCCGGCAGAAGCTGCAATTTTACCTCATGATACCCCCCCCCCCACCTCCCCCTCGGCGCTCCGCGCATGTGGTGCGTCTTACATGTGTCTTCCTGCGGTCGCTGCTCCGTATTGACGCGTTCGTTGCGGGGGAAGGAAATGATGCCCAGACATTGCTGCGCCCAAGGATGTTTTAACAGCATCGTCGGTCGTGAAACGCTGTCGCACACGTTTCTCAGAGAAGAGAAAGTGCGTAAACTTTGGATACGTGCCTGTCAGCCATCACGCCCAGCCTGGAGACCTCTAAAAATTACAATAATGTTTCTAAAGTTTCTAAAAAATGACATCATTTGCGCGGACCACTTCGTCGACGATGATTATGTGACCGGCCCGGCTGTGCGGAAAAGCCTCGGCATGCCAGCTCAAAAGGCAACGTCTAAAGCCTGACGCTGGGCCATCAGAGTTCACACGATAACGCAAGGCAGAAAGGATCAGCGGTGCGTTTGAAAAGAGGAGGCGAGAAGAGGTTGGTATTGTTTTCGTTCACTTGCAGCCTTCTTGTGCAGTCGCTCACGGCGACGGTATAAATTACTATTCAGTCATCCACGCAGTGCTAAAGTATCCTGCAGCTGCCTCGCCTGCGTGCGCTCTTGAAAAAACAAGTGTACAGGGGAAATGACAAATAAGTGTTGCACGAGTGTCTGGTGCAGAGCGATATATTGGTGCTACCGTTCGCGGAAACGCCGATCGCGCATTTTGGCAGGCGTTGTGTATGAGAGGTTTAGTGTACCAGAAAATATTCCCCTATGAAGAATTCGTTATTTTATTTCCGCGCCTGAGAGCGTACCTCAAAATTGGGCTTTTTCTACGTGCCAATGACACTGCGTCACATGTAGCTTTTCAGTGTGTTACACGACTGCGCAGTGGTGGTTACGTAGTTCTAGTCATTGCCGAGTTCGCTATAAAGCGGTTTGACCTCGTTCGCGTAAGTTCACCCGCGCAAATGAGCACAGGTGTCGTGAGATCGTACATTCAAACACTCGAACCTTACGTACAGCTCGTGACATTGTTTGTGGAGAGTCAGTTTTTTAGAGTACGTTTTGATGTGTAGTTTCTCCACATTAGTTTCGTTAACCGCAGTGGGGCAATAATCCATTCTTCGTGCGTGTAATCCAATAATCCATTCTTCGTCAGTCTAGGGACCTTCTGTTGCACCATTTGTCCATTACCCATGGAGGATAAATCAAACCCTAATTCGCTGTTTTCCAGTCGTCTTTTTATGCCCTTAACACTCGGCGCCATCTAGCGCAACCACCGCGAAGCCTGCATGTGGCCTCCAAAATGCACGGCAAGCCGCTGCGTGAAAATGATGAGAAATGCCTTATGCAGTAACCGGGCTCTTCTCTCGCGTTTCTTTCTGTACCCGCATCTAGTGCAACTGCGGACACGTACATACGTACGTGGCCTCCTCAGATGACAAGCGTGGCACGCCGGTGCCTGTGACCGCTGACAATTATTCCTTCGCTTGCCGCACACTCGGTGACATACTCTGTGACTTAAATTGGCCAGAGGTTCAATGACGAGCACCACGTACCAAGTGAATTCATAGCGCAGCGTGCTAACGCCTTTGCGTGAATGGCGTTCGATCAAACACAGCACATGCCCAGTGCACTTATGGCGCGGCCTGTTAATGCGTCGAGTTGCTGTAATTGAGAAACCCTTGAGACGACGGTTCGATTCCGCTCAGCAAAGGAAAAATTTAAGCGACCTTTGTCGTCATAGTAGATTGGCACATTCGCAGTGGTACATATCTATTTAGCCAAATTGGCATCAAACACCAGCACAGACCTAAAGCCCTGAAAATACCCAGGGGCTTTACACAGACCACGGGACACATATGCAGTGCTCCATGTCAGCGTTCAAAAACTTGGAGTACGCTTAAGCTTCGCCTTTAAGAGTGGAATGCGATAGCGTTACTGTACGCCGTTGACGCCGACTCCGACACCGTATTTTCTGCAACATGGGGCCCCATCAAAATTTTGAGAGGCTCGGTTTTCAACATTCCCCTCAATGTTGCCTAGAACGAAAGTACAGCGAAACACCATCTGAATTGGGGGACGCTTAAGTTTCGCCTTTAAGGTGGCGGCCCACTCCGGCAGCACGAGCCCCCCGTTTTCAGTACATTTAGAGCAACCATGGCGGATCTTCTACTTACGATATTAAGTTGTCGTATAAACCATAAAAAGCTTAATTCTTGTAGATTCCAACTATATATAATATAAATAAATTTATTGATTTGATTTAGAAATAAATGTTCAAGAACAAGCATGAGATACATGGTTTTGCGAACTGTGTCTCAGTTGTGACCATATTTAGAAGAAACTACGGCACTTACTGCATTGCGGCTTGCTCTGTAGCTTTAGGACATATTTATCTAGTTCCAAGACGTAGCAAAATTATTTTGAATTTTTACTTTTTCGATAATTTGCTTTTGAAAATTGCCCAATATCGCGATCTTCTGTTGTAAGCATTCCGGCAACTACACACTCAAGGAAGCTAAATTTTGGAAAAAGTAGAGTTCAAGGAATTTACATTTAGTGCGCAAAATTTCATTAATGGAACTTTATTAGTTTTCCTAATAATTGGGCCGAAATTAAGCAATATTTGGAATTCTGGTTTTATTTTTGCTCATTTTTGCGGGATGGTACTAAAGCTACGAAGCTACGACGGCCGACGCGCTGGCGGCGAACAGTACTGGTGACCTCGGGGCGACGGGGAACGGCTGTGCGGCGTAGGGGTGGCATCAACGTTGTAGGGTTCAAAAGGCTGGAAGCGGCGGTAGCTATGACCCTAAGAATACTAATACCCTAACCCTAAGAATACTAAGGCATTAAGTTTTCCTGTAGAAACCCTCTCAGGATGAATGTCGACGTTATCGCAATATTGAAGCAATCTAGTGACACCGTATTGCCTATGCCGGAACGTGCTATGCAGCCAGGATCCTCAGCACACGTTGTGGCATCTTGAGGCGCCGCTGCGAATCCGTGTATGGCACGAGTTGGATACCGCCAAGCAACGGAGAAATTTAAAGGATCATTCAAATGTATTAGCACTCCTACCCTATTTACACGGGCACTCTCAAATGCCATTGAGCCGATGGCAGTTGACGTCAATGGCAGTTTACCGAGTATACACGACAACTCCAGCAGTCATCGACATCTCGATTATTGTTGGCCTCAATGCAAGTCGGAGGTTTGATCTGAATTTCAGACCCTGATCAGAGATGGCGATTTGGAAAGGTGGCAGCCTCTATCGATGAAAAAGTGTCACCTGCAGCTGTCGAAATTGTGTCCTAGCAACCTGGTGGACAAGGTTCATGACGTACTTACTGGTAAATCTCTGGGAAGACCATTTGCCGCAACTGTACCCTCGCAAGCATAAGGCGGACGTTTACGACACAATGACAGAGTTGTCAAAGAACGCGACCGGAGGGACCTCTGTCACGTCAAAACAGCTACACCACAAGATCCAACATTTGGGGCAACACTTCATGTAAGGCGATAATTCGCACGTGCACGGATGTTTGTCGCACTGGACTTTCGTATGTGCTGTGCGCCTTGCGCAAAAGAATCCTCGTGCACCGGTAGGCCTCGTGGTGTTTGTGATATGCTGACTACGCGCTGTATTCGTCACACTGTCGTATTATTGATGCAGCATATTTCGAATGTACATTGTAGAGAATACTACAGTCATTCTACAATATTCGTGCAGTCTACGTTGCGGTTGCCGGGCTGATTAGCCTGTGCCTCCAATACACAAGTACCACATTACCGCCACAGGTTACACAATGATAATTTCATTTTGCAGTTCAAGTTCTGGAAGACGAGCACTTAAACGAGATACGCAAAGAGCAATACACACATTGCACTGTTCTTCTAATTCTTTTCCGTGTATCTCGTTTAAGAGCTGTTCATCCAGAGAGAGAGAAACGAGAAGGGAAAGGTAGAGAGGTTAGCTATGGACGTGCCTGGTTGGCTACCCTACGCTTGAGGAGAGGGAAGGGGGAAGAATAGATAATGAGCGAGAATATAAATAATCATAAAGAGTCAGTCATTCACACAGTCAGTCGCAGAGGAAGGTCCACTGTCACAAGCGTTCGCACAGTCCAGTGTCCTTCAAGAAGCGAAGAGCTTTTGTGGCCTTTCGCATGCAAGAATGCGTAGGACCATGGTCCCAGAATCTTTTCCTCTGACAGCACTCTGCTATCTAACATGCTGAGTTGAGCTTGAAGAATTCGTCGTACTTGAACTATACTATTCCAACCGGTCCAAGTATCTACCCTACTAATTTTGGGCCGCTGTGCACAAAAACAACATATGAATCAAACTTTGCGATGAACTTTTCAGGAAGCTAGGTTGTTGAGAAACGCTGTGAACATTCAACCTTATCATTTGCTGACCCTTGTTACGTAAAACACGTGAAGGGTCTATTGGTATGTATTCTGTTTGAAAGCTTCAGTTTTAGATGTTATGTGCAAGGACGGGCAGCTATAATAGTTGTCAAATGTTAATAAATGGTTCGCAAACAGCATCTACAGACCACGTTTTTCGTACCTGTCAACTCGCCAATTGCTATGCATGGTAATGAAAAAACAGAAAGCTGTGCGAGAACTAGAATTCAGTGCTGTGTTTCGCATATGACATCTGTGCTTTTTACAGCGTAAGCTGTTATGGGCTCATTCCCATAGCGGTTTCGGTTCGCGATGGTGTCCTCCACCGCCGCCTCCGCCGCCGCCGCTTGTGACCGTAACCGCTATCGCCGAAAATGAGGGGAAAAAAAGTATCCGGTCTCCGCGGGGATCGAACCAAGATCCGCTGCGCATGAGTCTGATATTTTACCAATGAGCCACGCAAGCGTCTGCAATCAGGCAGCGGAAAAATGCCCTATAAACGTACCCTAGGCATGCGCGCAGGCACAGAGTACCCGAGATGGCGCCACCAGTATGATGGCGCCATCTAGGTAAGGCGCCTGCAAACGCAGCAGGCGCAGGCTTAGACGACGTGATGTGATTCAGACGAGGCGCGCAATCAACGCGATCCCGAGCTGCTCGAGCCTTCGCCAGTATTGTGGCACCATCTAGTTAAGGTGCCTGCAAACGCAGCGTGCCCGACATGTAAGTTGCATATAGCAATTGCATGCTGCATGTAACTGAACCTGGTTTACTCAAGCAGACTAGATTTGTCACAAGCCCGTTTTGAAGATTCCAATAAACAATCATGATCCTCATCATTAAAAAAACAACAACGTACCGTGCCACGGTCAAGGCATGTGAGATGTGCGCCACGTATTCTGGATACCTTTTCGGTACACGTTATAGCGTCTCCTCGCAAGGTACGAATCGCTGCTGAAGAAGTGAATCGTAGAGCTACTTTCGCGGCTGCAACCAGGCTTGATCGAGCTCAGCAGACTGCTGTGCAGAGAGCATTACAAGCCGGAGCTCCCCGTCGACGCCGGGCAGACAGTTCACATCGTTCTCGTCATAACGAGGCGAATACCCTGTTGTGCTGTGGTGCCGAAATTAGAGCTACCCTTGAGCCGGTCCCCCAGCTTACGCTGTGACGGTGCTGCGTGCGCCGCGCAGGCCTTTTATTGCGATAGCAATTATATGGACACTTCAACCGGATTTGTGCCGTCGCCGTCGCCGTCGTCGTAAGGTTCCGTATAGATAAAATCTTCGCCGCGCGGCGTATGCCCCAGCGGAAGCGTGCGGGGACGCGCGCTATCAGGGAGAGCGAACGCACTCAATCTCCCACGCGCAAGCAAGGAAGCGGAAAGCCAGCGCCGGTGGGAGCAGGGGGGGGGGGGGGGGCATTTCTCTGCCAACAACCGCGCGCGTCGCTCGTCCGCAGTCTCTTATCTCTCCCACGCGCAAGCAAGGAAGCGGGAAGCCAGCGCCGGAGGGAGCGGGGGGGGGGGGGGGGCACTTCTTCTCTGCCAACAACCGCGCTCGGCTCTCCGCCCGCACCGTCTCTTATCTCCCCACGGCTCTGACCTTTAAGCGCCGTGCATTCGCCGCTCAGTTTCCGTTGAAGCGATAGACCGCACGTACCTTCGCCGCTGCGGCGTTTGCGCTTGCTGCCAGCGTTTTGACAGTCGTTGTCTGCAGTCATTCAGTGTGATCTATTCATGTTTGTTTGTGCGCGCTCACACCACGCTTGTTCATTCAGTTAGTAATAGTCGGGCCACATTTTCCAACGCACGCTACACATGCAATGCTGCCCGGATCGGCAGTGCAGCGCTACAGGTGTGTCCCTTCGCACGCGCTGCCCACGGGAAGCGCTTCTCATCAACACCACCGTTTCACACGCGCCTTTTCGTGGTCATCGAGTCTCTCTTCATGTCGGTCTACTTACGCCGCAGCACACCTGCTTACTTAATCAGCTCATGTTTACTACAATTCATATTGCTACCAAAGCCGCTCACCTTACTTCGTATGACATTGCTGTGTTGCTATCGCATTCATTGCTTCGCCTAGCTTTAGGGCGAAACTGTGACATTTTTTTATTTCGTCCTCTTTTTTTTTCAGACAAAAGGGTACGACGGCGCCATCGGGTCAGCACCCGTGGGGTGCCCTTATTAGAGCTGCCTACATAGGTTGCTAGGCCAGAGCCTCTACTTTTTCAATGCCAGCCAGATGCGGTCGATCTATCCGTTCACCACCCTTTTCGGATCGCCCTTTCCTACACTCCCCAGTCGGCTAGCGTTCGCGCCTGCTTTATGGCCGTGGGGGAGGAGACTACCCTCTGGGTGGCACCTCACGACGGAAGTCGGAGGAAGTAATCCTGACAGACGCGTGAAGCGTCTACCGCATCTCCTCCAGAACGGCAGCGGCTTACGCTCAGTCGCTCAGACGCACGCGCGATGCATGCAGTCGTATCTAGAGTTACTATATATATATATATATATATATATATATATATATATATATATATATATTGTTACAAGCACGGGGAAAGCGGGTTCATTTAGGCCTGCGAGAGCACGAACAGCAGGCTACGAACAGCAGGAATAGCCGCTGCACAGTTGTCGTTTTATTGCGATAGCAATTATATGGACACTTCAACCGAATTTCCGCCGTCGGCGTCGCCGTCGCCGTGAGGTTCCCTATAGATAAAATCTTCGCCGCGCCCGTATGCCCGAGCGGAAGCGTGCGGGGACGCGCGCTGTCACGGAGAGCGAACGCACTCAATCTCCCACGCGCAAGCTAGGAAGCGGGAAGCCAGCACCGGAGGGAGCGGGGGGGGGGGGGCACTTCTACTCTGCCAACAACCGCGCTCGTCGCTCCGCCCGCACCGTCTCTTATCTCCCCACGGCTCTGACCTTTATGCGCCGTGCATTCGCTGCTCAGTTTCCGTTGCAGCGATAGACCGCACGTACGTACCTTCGCCGCTGCGGCGTTTGCGCTTGCTGCCAGCGTTTTGACAGTCATTGTCTGCAGTCATTCAGTGTGATCTATTCATGTTTGTTTGTGCGCGCTCACACCACGCTTGTTCATTCAGTTAGTAATAGTCGGGCCACATTTTCCAACGCACTGCTACACATGCAATGTTGCCCGGATCGGCAGTGCAGCGCTACAGGTGTGTCCCTTCGCACGCGCTGCCCACGGGAAGCGCTTCTCATCAACACCACCGTTTCACACGCGCCTTCTCGTGGTCATCGAGTCTCTCTTCATGTCGGTCTACTTACGCCGCAGCAAACCTGCTTACTTAATCAGCTCATGTTTACTACAATTCATATTGCTACCAAAGCCGCTCACCTTAATCCGTATGACATTGCTGTGTTGCTATCGCATTCATTGCTTCGCCCTTAGGGCGAAACTGTGACATTTTTTTCTCTTCCTTCCTCCTTTTGATCCGCACGTCCCTTTTACGCACTTGGACGCGACATACCTCTCCTCGCAGACAAAGCCCACTGGGCGAGTCAACTGGCTTGTCGTGGCGTGCATGATTTCAACCTGGCGACATGCTTGACTTGTGTCCTAGCAGAGCGTCGACCAGTGTTCGTGAGGCGCGCGAGAGTGTAGTTCACTTCGCTGATCTTGTCGATGACAACATACGGTCTATCGTAGTTTGCCAGCAGCTTTTGGTACAAGCCGTGCTTCCTTGTGTGAGTCCAAAGCAAAACGATATCACCAAGGTGATATCTAATAGGCCGATGTCATGCGTTGTAGCGTGCTTTGGAGTTTTCTTGCGATGCCACAGTCCACAGACGCGCAAGTCGCCGAGCCTCTTCAGCGAGGCATAGCGTATCGGCGACCGCAGGATTGTCGTGGTGGTAAAAAGGGAGGACAGTGTCGAGCGTATACCGTGGCGGGCGAGCATATAGAAGGAAGAAGGGGCTGTAACCGGTTGCCTCATGTTTGGCGGTGTTGTGTGTGTAAGTAATATAAGGTAGAACTTCATCCCCAATTCTTATGATCGGACGCAACATACATTGAAAGCATATTCGTGATCGTTCGATTAGTGCGCTCAGTGAGGCCCTTCGTTTGCGGATGGTACGGTGTCGAGTGCCTGAGGTGCTAGTCCCATAAACGTAGAAGCTCTTCCACGATATCCGATGTGAATTGAGGTCTCCGGTGGCTTATAATAACACAAGGTGGTTCATGTCGCAGAACAATAACGTGAAGTAACAAGAGCTTGCTTGCTTGAAAGTGCTCCGTATCCGCCACGCGGTCTGATAAGATTGTACCAGCGATGACGTGTGCTTGACCGGCATGCAGCGTTATCTATAAAAGTGCGCTGCTGTATGAAATAAAGGCTTTTTTCGTCTTGCTGCCACCGCTGCGTCGTTACTGCTGTAGAACAGGACATCTGGCGACGAGGGTGGGATTGGCGAGCAGTTTAACCGCCGTCGGCCAGCAGCAGGAACGAGACTGAACCGCTGACGGAGCAAGGCGACACGGAGCCCATAGAGAAAGAAATTCAACAAGAGGGGACACTCGGCAAAAACTGGCAACAGGAAACACGTCACCATACGTCACGCTATACTTTTGACACCGAACGTTAGCTGCCGCGAGCATCGAAAAAAAAAAGAAAGTGAACTTAAGTTAACAGGCATTGATTTATTTTTTTAATTCTTTGCCGCGAAAACTAAAACGTTTTGCGTATAAATGAACTTAAGCTTTGCGACTTATTTTCCTTGCCTTACCTAGCCACTGGTCAATGACGCGCCAGATACATGCGTCATCCGCCAGACACTCCCCCGAAGCCAGCGAGGATGGCTGCGCGCGCGTTTGAGCGCTCGCGCGCGGCGACCCCGTCTGTCTCCTTCTTTTTTCTTTTTTAAATGTAACCTGGTTTATTGGGCTCTCGGCTCATTCTTGCGTTCCGTCTGCACTGGGACAAGACACCACTGCACTATTGGACTATGGCAAGGTGAGAAATCTTGTTTCACCGTCTACGACGCAATTAGGCTTACGGCACGGGACCGAGACTTAAGACGCAGTTAGCGAAAAACAGCTCGGCCATCCTGGCGCAGTTAATTTGAGTAAATGAATCGCGCTGAGACATGTTTCCGACGCTTCCTAGGGGACTATTGTAACTTATTTCGGTTTTTGAGCCACACTGGCCGCACAGGGCGCCGTGTCGCAGTTAGCGAGAACTAAATCGCCCGTGGTGCGTAGTCTAGTGCATCTTGCTAGAAGTTTGTGCCGCATTCTCTGACGCCAGACATTACTGAAAAGTAATTTCGTTACTTTCTGGGGTACTTTTGAGGCACGCTGGCCGCACAGCGTGCTGTGACGCAGTTAGCGATAAGCAGCTCGGCCGTGGTGATAAAGTTAGTTTGGCGTGTAATGAATCTTAGAGGGACAAGTCTGTGACGTTTTTTGTGGCTCCGCAACAACATATACTTTCTTTCGGTACTCAGCGCCTGTTGAAAACGCGATGGGCGATTGCCAAGAGGGATAACATGGGGTGTGCTGCTGGCGCCGGCAGAACGCGCGAACGACGAACATATCAGAAACTTGTAATTCGAAAATAACGTCTTCTAAAGGACTGAAAAAAGCCATTGCACCCACGCATTTGTCTTGAGTGCCTGTTGCGTCCGTCTCTGTGTATTTCGCGTACCGTCGCGTCGCCCGAGGCCAAGTTTTGGAAACGCGAAGTCGCTCGTGTACTTGTGCTGCCTAAGTGCAGGAAATAATGCACGGAAATTGGGGAACGCTTGGAAATCAGATGTTTTCATATATGTTTGGGATGAGTCGGGTATTTTCTACGCCATGTATGTAAAAGCGAATTGCTTTTGTTTGTAATGCCGCCCATTCACCGCTTTCGCACGTTTCGCCTGGCAGTATTCCTATGTCTAAATACCAAAATGACTCATGCTTGTAACATGCTGTTACGTGCTTGCAAATGTAACATGCTTGTAATTTACTTTTTTTTCAGCTGGTACCGTCCGGTGGAGCTTCATACAGGAACTACTGCCGTAGCTGCGGGTGTCACAACGTTGGATGAACGCACAAAAAGCGCGGAACGAGCTTTTATATAGAGCAAAATAAATATTTCCTCATTGCACAAAAGGTCTTGCGTCTACTTTGTGAAATTGCACGTGGCACTGATTCGATGGGACTTTACGACATCGTTCGCAATCATTATTACTAAATAATAAACCGATTCTGCACGAAGAGCAAAAAAAAAAAAAAAAACGAAAGGAAAGGGGGGGGGGGGGGGGAACGCAGCCGGCGTGCTAGCTTGCGTTCACAATACGCGCGCCCAAAACCGAAACCGGAAGTGATGCAAGTGATCGACACCGACCGCTTGGCACGCTGCAGTCAATTCGGCCGCTGGGCCCTATGGGAGTGTCCCCTCTTGTTGAATTTCTTTCTCTATGCGGAGCCCTTGCAGCCAGTATTTCATCGACTGCGAGGTGCAGCGCAAGAACGTCGCGGGGAAGCGAGGCGTCACGGAGCCCTTACATTGACCTCGGTGGCGGGCTGGAGCAAACGAACAAGAGACTGCAATACGGACAACGCACATCGAGGAACTCAACTCTGCAGATAAGTGAACCTTGCTCATTATGGCAGAAGAAGGTCATGGTCGTAAGCTTGGCAGGATGGCAGAATTCAACTCGAAAATCGACAACATACGCTCGTATTTTGAACGCTTCGAGAACTACGTAGACAAAAATGATGTCCCTGAAAACAAGAAACTGGAGTTGTTTCTGAACGTACTCGGAGCGGAAGCTTATGAAGAGCTAAAGAAGATAGTCGTGCCTCATTTGCCTTCTGAGAAAAGTTTTGAGGACATTAAGCAGCTCCTAGAAGCTCATTTCAGCCCAGCCCACTCAATCATCGCAGAACGTCGTAGATTTAATCGCCGAATGCAAAGAGAGCATGAAAGTGTCAAAGATTTCATCACTGAACTGAAGCATCTTGCAAGAGATTGCAATTTCGGCACGTTTCTAAATGATGCCTTAAGGGACAGGCTGGTAGCTGGTTTGCGTGACGAAGAAACGCAACGGGCTCTTTTTGCACAGGCAGGCCTGACGTTCGAGCTGGCATGCAAAATGGCGCTAGAAAAAGAACTAGCTGCGCAACAGGCAAAGCAAATGAATCAGTTTGACGGAAAACCATTTTGCGTCAACGTCATTCGTGGCAACCGAGACCGTGATAAGGGAACCAGACCAAGGCCAGTTGCACGGTCTAAAGATGAGCATGATAACGAGCAACGAAGTGATTGTTGGCATTGCGGAAAGCGGCATGAGGCAGAAAAATGTTGGTATCGGAACCACACCTGCCGAAATTGCAACAAAAAAGGGCACTTGCAAGCCGTCTGCAAGAAAGTAGCCAAAACAGAGGTTGTCAGATATGTAGACACTACGGACGACGAATCCGAAGAATTCAGCTGTCACACGGTGTTCTACTCTGGTAAAAGCTCCAGTGGCTACAGCGTAGACCTTAACATTGAAGGGAAGACTGTTTCGATGATAATCGACACGGGTGCAGCAGTCACGATCATACCAGAGCGTTTGTATAAACAGTATTTTCCGCATGTCAAGTGCGTGAAAACAAACGTCTCATTGCGCACATACACAGGGGAACAGCTCCAAGTATTTGGAAAAGCATACGTCTCCGTGGACCAGGAAGGAAACAAGATCACTTTACCTGTAGTGGTCATGAAAGAGAACGTAACGGCGATGCCTGCTCTCTTGGGAAGAGACTGGCTGGAAAAACTAAAGATAAACAGGAGAGCAGTATACAGCCTGTCCGCGGACACACCAGTTGAGCAGAGGGTAGAAGCCCTACGAAAGAAGTTTCCCGAGGTATTCAAGAGCGCCCCGGGCATCGTCAGAAACTTCGAAGCTCGCATCCTTGTAAAGGAAGGGGCTCAACCAGTGTTCTCAAAAGCCCGGCCAGTACCGTTTGCTATCAAGCATGAAGTAGCAAAAGAGTTAGACAAGCTCGAGCAAGCCGGAATACTGAAGAGGGTCACGAAAAGCGACTGGGCAACGCCTCTGGTGGTGGTCGCAAAGAAAGGCGGCGCAGGATTAAGGCTATGCGGCGACTACAAAGTCACGGTCAATCCTGTTCTGAACACAGACCATTATCCTTTGCCACTGCCAGAAGATTTGTATTCCACGCTCGCCGTAGGCAAGATCTTCTGCGTCCTAGATTTATCGCAAGCCTATCTACAGGTGCCGCTTGCTGAGGAAAGCAAAGCGTTGTTAACGGTGAACACGCATCTCGGATTGTTTCAGTTTCAGCGTCTGCCATACGGCATCTCTAGCGCCCCTGCTATCTTTCAGTCATTAATGGACGAAGTCCTAAAAGGGATTCCAAAAGTGGGTGCTATAGCGATGACGTCATCGTCGTAGGTGATAACGTAGACGACTGTCAAGAAACCGTGGAAAAGGTGCTTCAACGATTTGCACAGCACAATATCACCATAAAAGATCAGAAGTGTGAATTTTTCAAGCAGTCCGTCGTTTATCTTGGGCACAAAGTGACAGCAGATGGTATTTTTCCAACAGCAACAAAGCTAAAGGCCATCTTGGAAGCACCTCAGCCAAGTAACGTAACCGAACTGCGAGTTTTCTTGGGCCTCCTGAATTTCTACGGAAGATTCATCAAAGACTTGGCCACCATCGCTGCACCAATGTACGACCTGCTCAAGAAGGATAAGAGCTCGATGTGGACGGACGCATGTTCAAGATCGTTCGTGGAATCCAAGCAGCGCCTTATCGACAGCCAAGTTCTGACGTTTTACGACGTGCAGAAGCCAATCGGGTTAAGCTGCGACTCTTCGGCCTACGGTCTTGGGGCCGTAATTTTCCACGTTATGCCTGATGGTTCAGAAAGACCCATCGCCTTCGCCTCCAGAACGTTGAACGCAGCGGAGCGCAATTATGCGCAAGGTGAGAAGGAAGCCCTGGCCATAATTTTCGGTCTAAGCAGGTTTCATAGATACCTGTACGGACGGAAATTCACGCTGTATACCGACCACCAACCGCTGTTAGGCATCTTGGCATCTGATAAACCAATCCCTTTTCTGGCCGCAGCAAGGATTCAGCGTTGGGCTATCACGTTAGCAGCTTATCAGTACGAACTGCGGTACAGAAACGGTAAAAACATGGAAGTTGCCGACGCCCTTTCAAGGCTGCCACTTCCAGTCAAACATAAAGACCACACAAGAATGTCTAGCAGTTTTTCATTCAACGCCTATCACAGCAAGCCAAGTGGCTAGTGCGACAAAAAGGGACCGTATTCTTTCCAGAGTCGTGCAGTTCACCTTATCTGGCTGGCCCGCGCACTACAATGATCAATTTCAGCCCTTTTACGTTCATCGAAACGAGCTTTCATACGAGCAAGGCTGTGTCACGTGGGGCCAGCGAGTCATCATTCCGGACGAACTTCGAGAAGCGGTGCTAACATTGCTGCACGAAGAGCACCCAGGAATGGAAAGAATGAAGATGCTTGCTAGGTCATTTGTTTGGTGGCCGTTAATTGACAAGGACATTGAAGCCACTGTCCGTCAATGTCAAGTGTGCCAAACGACCATGCCTGCGAAAGCTCCAGGGCCATTGCATCCATGGACTAATCCAACTCGTGTTTGGCAAAGAGTCCATGTCGATTTCGCCATGAAGGATGGTGCCAACTTATTTCTTCTTGTCGAGTCTTATTCAAAGTGGATAGAAGTAAAATGTCTCCGCACTACAACGACGTCAAAAACAATCGACTGTCTGAAAGAGATATTTGCAGCGTATGGCTACCCGGAGGAAATCATCAGTGACAACGGACCTCAGTTTACTGCACAGGAGTTCTCAGATTTTACCTCCTCCTGCGGGATTCGGCATACGCGTACGCCACCGTACCATGCTTCATCGAATGGGGCAGCAGAACGGCTAGTTCAAACAACCAAAGCCATTCTACTGAAGCAAGTCCTTCATGATAACCTGACAGGTCAACGCAGAACTCTGCATCAGCGACTTAACGACTTCTTGCTTGCTTACAGGAACACTCCAAATTCTGTAACTGGAAGAACGCCGGCTGAGCTGTTCCTGAAACGACAACCTCGAGTAAGGCTTTCGCTCCTGAAGCCAAGTTTTGTACACGATATGAGGAGAAGTCAAGACCGAGACGCCACCCATCGCAATGAGGATCGAGGAAGGGATCCGCAGATGGAAGCTGGTGATGCGGTTTTCGTGAAGACTACGAGAGGGGAACCACTGTCGTGGGAGGAAGCTGTCCTGGTACAACGAGTAAGCGACTCCACGTTTGCAGTCAAAGTCGGAGATCATTTTCGTTTCGTGCATATCGACCACTTGAGACCCAGCTGATCTTCGGGTTCAAAGACATCACTCCATCCGGACATCGCAAAAGCTCATCCTGAGTCCACCCCAGGTGCCCGTAATCAGGACTTTCCATCAATTCCCTCAGGAGATGCTCCTCCTAGTGACTCATGGTTAGTGATGCTACTGCAGGTCAGCTTGAGGATGTACGCTTAGACGACGCCGCTTCAACAGAGCAACCGGCATCGCAGCCTGAGGCAGAACAGTCGGCACCGGAGCCTTCAAGCATCACAACAACTGCAACTACGGCATCACCCGAGGGGGCCCCTTCGCGAAGAAGTAATCGCACAAGACGCCCGCCCGACCGCTATCAAGCCTCCAATTACGATCGCGGAAAGAAACGCGTATAGCTTTGAAATTAAGGAGGAAGGAATGTTCTGTATCCGCCACGCGGTCTGATAAGATTGTACCAGCGATGACGTGTGCTTGACCGGCATGCAGCGTTATCTATAAAAGTGCGCTGCTGTATGAAATAAAGGCTTTTTTCGTGTTGCTGCCACCGATGCGTCGTTACTGCTGTAGAACAGAACAGAAAGCATTTATTAAAAACAAAAGAGAGGTGGAGCCCTTAGGGGGCTTCGCAATGGGTGGAGTCCCTGTCGCGGACCCCATTCTGGGACCCCATTGGTACCAGCCGCCAGCTTAGCACTCTGAACCAAGGCCTTTTGGGCCTTAAGGTCTGAGCAACCACGCAGGGCCACCACCCACTCCTCTCGGGTTGGATTTGGGTTGGGGGGAAGAGCTGAGTTGAGCTGGCAAGCCCAAACCATGTGGTAGGTATCAGCCACCTGCCCACAGTATTGGCACTTGCCAGTGAAGAAAGAATCGAAATGTTTTAAGATTGCGGGCACAATAACGTGTTAGTGAAAAGTCGGAATAAAATGCGTTCATCAGCCTTGCCCAGCCCCTTTGCAGGAGTTGGGTATTGGCGGTGCCTGTCATTGTAATAGGTCGTGATGTCTTTAAAAATAAGAAGATAGCCGCCTTCGGGTTCCAGGTACTCAGGTTCTAAGTGTGACGCCAGGTGGATGAGTGCTCGGGCCGCCGTGCTTGCGGCATTATTCCCTATTAGGCCCTGGTGGCCCGGAGTCCAGACTAGGCAACGGGGGGTAGGGTCGATTCCCCTGTTGCTATAGTTCTGCAATATTCGTTGCGCTAGCGGGGTGACCCAACCAGCTTCATAATTTCGACAAGCCCCACTCGAGTCGGTTATGATATATTGAGATCGGGGATCAGAGGCAGCTAGGGCGATAGCTACTTCTTCAGCTGGCGTTGAGCCCGGGGCTTTGAAAGTAAGCCCATCTACTTGCTTTTCCTCGTGTATGACCGCTGCCCCTACGACATGGACCGGCCACATTCACGTAGAAGACTCCGTGTTTGTTGCCATAGTGGCGTTGCAAGGCGTCCGCTCTCGCCTGGCGACGACCACTATGGTCTTCCCTATCCATTTTTGTGGGGAGGGGTCGAACTCTGAGGGCGCGTCTCCAGAGCTCGGGCACTCGGACCCGCTCCTGAATATGAAAGTCATGTTTCAAGTGGAGCCGGTCAAGCAAATGCCGTGCCGACTTTGTTTGAGCTAGACGTGTATAATGGTTGATGAGGTGGGCTTCCTTGAGCTCCTGAAAGGTGTTCACCACTCCCAAAGCAAGAAGTCTCACATTACAAGTAGTGACAGGGAGATCAAGGGCCCTCTTCATCACTTTGCGCAGGATAACCTCGACTTTGCCTTCATCATGCTTCCGCAGATGGAGATAGGGGATCGAATATAGAATTCGGCTTGTTACGAATGCATGAGCTAGCCGCATAGCGTCCTTGCTTCGTAATGCCCCTCTCTTGTTGGACTTACGTCGGACCATTCGGCCCACTTGGTCCCCAACCTTGCGGAGCTTTTCTAGTGTTGTGTCGACTCTTCTTTGATTGTGAATAAAGAGTCCGAGAATTCGGATCTCCTTGGCCTTGTGTATGGGGCCACCAGCCAAAGAGAGGCGTATTTCTGTAGTGTCCTTAGGCGATGGTCTAAGGTGCACAAATTCTGATTTGTTTGGTGCACACTGGAGGCCACAGCGCTCTGCGTAGCGATCCACTACCTCAGCGGCTGCTTGCAGGCACTCCTCCATGTGCCCTGTATTTCCCTCTGTGGCCCAGATGGTGATATCATCGCTGTACAGCGCGTGCCGCACGCCTTCGATGCCATGTAGCTGGGCCGGGAGATGTACCATCGCAAGGTTAAAGAGTAGAGGGGAAAGTACAGCGCCTTGTGGCGTCCCCCTAGTACCCATTTCGTAAGGTCCATATTCAGTGTCTTGGATTCTGACGAGTGCGGCTCGATCCATCAAGAAATCCTTGATATAGGTGAATGTGTTTGTGCCACAGTGGGTTTCGCTCAGGTGTGCTAAGATAGTGCTTTGTTTAATGTTGTCCAAAGCTCCCTTCAGATCTAAGGCCAGGACAACCTTGTCGCTGTGAGGGTGCTCCGTCGGCTGTAGTATGTCCTGATTGAGTTGTAATAATATGTCTTGTGCCGACTTGTGTGGGCGGAAGCCGAACATGGTGTCTGCAAAAGTGTTACGATTTTCCAAATATTCGGAGAGCCTACCTAGCACCATCGCCTCCATTAGTTTGCCCACACACAATGTGAGCGAGATAGGTCTCAGGTTGTCCGCATTAATTTCCTTCCCTACTTTAGGAATGAAAGTGACAAGTGATGTTTTCCAATCGATGGGGACGGGAGTCTCCCCTTTCCATATCGCATTAATGTAGTTAAGAAGGGCTTCATACGCGCGATCGGGGAGGTTGGCCAGCAGTTTCACTGTGACCTTGTCCCGACCGGGCGCAGTGCCTCTCTTCATTTTGGCTAAGGCCGCCTTGAGGTCGCAGAGTTGGAACGGCTGATACATCTCTGGATTATCTCTGCCTGCATAGAGATATTCCTGACTTCGAGGGCCCTGTGTGGTGCACAAACATCTTGGCGTTTATTTCACAGCTGTTCTTTCTTGGAGCCGTCACATTGATCACATCACAACTAAAGCATGCCGCGTTCTAGGTTTCCTGCGCATGAAATGCAAAAAAGTTGCCACTGGAGACAAACGTATCATTGTACAAATCAAATGTCCGATCTGTTCTGGATTATGCGTGTGCTGTGTGGGATCCGTGGTCGGAACGTGACGGAAACAGTTTCTGTGTTTCTGTGTTTCTGTGTTTCTCCTCGTGATTGAGCGGGATCGATCAATTAGCTGCGGAAGAACTTCCATGTATTCTTCCCCGACATCTGTCGGGCTGCCGTGTTGCATCGCTCCATCCAGTTTGAATCGGCTAACTAAGGGGCATACTCGGCAGCCTGCTGGGTCAGATCTGTTATACGTCTTTTCAGCGTTCTGTTGTATTTTATCGCTTCCATCGTTTCGTAAGACTGCGACGAGCTTCCCAGAGATGTAGTAAATGATTATCCACCGCTGGGCAGTCCTACGCAGTCTGTATGCAAGTATCGTGTTTATGTAGTGTTGTCATGAGATTTTCAGCCCAAGAGCTGTAGCCATCTTCAAGAGGACTGGTCTGCGGCAGGGACTTACGGAAAGCAGTCCAGTCTGGCAGTTTGGCCTGAGTTAGTGGTCTTTCTAGGGGCCGGGTATGAATTAAAGTATTAAGGATGCAGTGATCGCTTCCTAGCGTGTCTTCGCTGTTGTACCACTCAACGTGTTGTATGTGTTTGGAAAGCGTGAGATCGGGACAAGTGTCCCGTGTCACGGAGTTTCCTAGACGTGTTGGCTGTGCTGGGTCTGTCTGGAGGGTTATACCGAGCGCGGAGATGAGCTCCGCTAGCTTCCTACCGCGCACCTCCTCCTTTTTGTAACCCCATACCTTACTGGGAGCATTGAAGTCGCCCACAATGAGTAAGAGGTCTCGACCCGCTATCTTCAGTGACCGGCTGAAGATGTCTGCAAAAGTTATGTATTTTAGCTTGGGCGGACAATATCTGTTAAGAATATGTACTTGTGGGTCAGAGCATCGCAGGGGTAGCACTGTAACCATGGTGTACGAATATGTTATCTGTAAGTCGAGGTCTACTTCTTGTAATGTGTACGCTTTGTGTACAAGGATGCAAGTAGATGGATCTCGCTGAAATGTATTGTACCCTGAAATTTTAGCTGAGGCCCCGGGCTCCTGCAGAGCCACGATGGGTGTTGGAAAATGCAATGTTTCTAAGTAGAGACGAAAATTAGCACACTTAGCAGGATTCTTAAAGCCCCTACAATTCCACTGTACGATCGACAGTGGTTCCTGTCTTGATTTGGCACGCCTTTGTCTAGTTCCCTGCGCCATGATTAGCACTAGTAACTAGTAGAAACTGGCTGGCTCACCGCTGTTTGAAGGGCAGTAACGAGCGGGACGGCTTCGGAATCATCCTCATCAATATTGCGGCAAACTTTGGAGGGGCGGCCCAGCTCCTTTAAGGGTCCAGCCCACCTAAGCAATTTGAGACTAGCCTGAATCCAGTACTTTATGTTTTGGGTCAGCGCAGCGGTGATTTGCTGAGTGAGCGTAGTCACCAGCTGTTGCATTTGTGCCTGCATGATCTGAGCGATCATTGTTGGCAGCGGTGCCATCTGGTCGGCGACACTTTTCTCGAGAGCCGTCATGCGGCTTTCCAAGTTCCTGTTTAGGGGGCCATATGTCACCGGTCCCATGCCTGAGCACAATGAGACCGATTCCTGACCACTATCCAGAGTTCCTGGAAAAGGCGGCTCTGCCCTAACGTTTTGGAGTGCAATGACTTTTTGTCCTAGCTGTTAATTTTGAGTTTGGAGAAAGGCTATTTCCTTCTTCAGCTCAAGTTCTAGGGGCGAGGGGGAGGAAGAGGGGGTGGAGGCGATCTCCGCCCAGTTGCTCACCTTGAATGTTATGGCCGCTTTGCTGTTGCCAAGTGGCGGGAAATCCCCTTCCTGGAAAGCTGGCGGCTTGGCACTTTGCCAGGATGTCTTCCTGTTCTTATTCTCCTTACAAGATGACGTCTTGTTTCCGGCGGAATTTTCCCTTGCAGCCTTGCTTCCGGTAGCAGGCGCGGTGGCTTTTCCGGACTTGACCGATGGCGCACCTCCGTTGTCGGTAGGCTTCGTCGTCTTGTTGCTGGGGGCCTCTTGTTGCTGGCTTCGTGGACGTTGAAGTCGGCGGAATTTTCCGTTGCAGTCTGCTGAGCCGGTGAGGTGGGCCTCCCCACAGACCATGCACGAAGGGGTACACTCGTGTTCAGCTAGGCCCTGCTCGGAGGCGCCTACTCTCTGGCCACAAGAGCCACACCTTGCCATATCCGGATGCGGGCAATTGTCTATCCGGTGACCGACGGTTCCACACTGGTAGCAGACTGGGACGGTCCTCTTATATTCTCTTAACAACTGCGCATTCACAGTTGTAGTGTACGTAGCGGGGCACTCTGCGGCCCACGATAGTGAGCACCGCCACATTAGATGTTCCAAGCTTTCGCACGAAGGCCACATCACCCTCGCGCCACACCACCTTGCCTTTAAGGCGGTGGTCCCACTCCGGTGGCACGAGCCCCCCGTTTTCAGTACCTTTGGAGTAACCGTGGCGGCTCTTTTACTTAGGATATAAAGTTGTGGTATATACCATAAAAAGCTTAATTCTTTTAGATTCCAACTATATATAATATAAGGAAATTGATTCATGTGATTTAGAAATAAAGGCTCAAGAACAAGCATGAGATACAAGGTTTTTACGAACTGTGTCTCAGTCGTGACCATATTTAGAAGAAACTACCGCACTTACTGCATTGCGGCTTGCTCTGTAGCTTTAGGAGATATTTATCTAGTTCCTAGACGTAGCAAATTAATTTTTAATTTTTACTTTTTGGATAATTTGCTTTTGAAAATTGCCAAATATTGCAATATTCTGTTGTAAACAGCCCGGCAACTACATGCTCAAGGAAACTAAATTTTGGATAAAGTAGAGTTCAAGGAATTTCCATTTAGGATACAAAATTTCATTCATGTAACTTTATTAGTTTTAAAGCGCAGCTTCGCAACTTTATTACCTTCCCGCAAAACTGGGCGCGAATAAAACCATAATTCTAAATATTGCTTATTTTCGGCCGCATTATTAGGAAAACTAATAAAGTTACACAAATGAAATCTTGTGTCCTAAGTGGAAATTTCTTGAGATCTACTTTATCCAAAATTTAGCTTTCTTGAGCATGTAGTTACCGGGCAGTTTACAACAGAAGATTGCAATATTTGGCAATTTTCAAAAGCTAATTATCCAAAAAGTTAAAATTAAAAATTAATTTGCTACGTCTAGGAACTAGATAAATATGTCCTAAAGCTACAGAGCAAGCCGCAATGCAGTAAGTGCGGTAGTTTCTTCTAAATATGGTCACAACTGAGACACAGTTCGCAAAAACCATGTATCTCATGCTTGTTCTTGAACATTGATTTCTAAATCACACCAATCAATTTCTTTATATTATATATAGTTAGAATCTACAAGAATTAAGCTTTTTATGGTTTATACGACAACGTCATATCTTAAGTAGAAGAGCCACCACGGTTGCTCCAAAAGTACTGAAAACGGGGGGCTCGTGCCGCCGGAGTGGGACCGCCGCCTTAAGTGATGTCGTTGTCTCGTCCGCCCGCACGGTGATGACGCCTCGACACACTTTTCCGTTAAGTTTGACATGGCCCCGGAGAGGAACGGAGCCAGATCCCATGTTGAGGTTGAAATCACGAGCCAGTTTGTTTGCGGTCTCCACATGTTGCGTCCCGCTGACAATCAAGTTCTGCGTCCATAATGGCCAGACGTTGAGGGTTGTGCCAGCTTCGCCGCCAACGTACTGGGCGAAGGCCGCACCCAGATCTCCAGTCTGGAATACCGTCTTCAGGTGCAGAGTTTCACGAGGCTTTAACACCACGATGATATTGTTACGCGAACGAAGGATTGAGTACTGGAGACTATTTACAAAATATATTTACACAGGATAGCTGCAGCGCTGGCCAGTTCAGCCGACAGCTCGAGAGCCAAACGCAATTCGTCTTCTTCGTCTGGGCGCCCGCGCGCATCGTCCATAAGAAACACGCAATATGCATGTATCATTATCCCCGGCGGCAGAAGCACCGTCCCGGTGCATCTAAATGTCAGAGGGTACAGGAGGGTAATATGGTTTTAGGCGTGCGACATGCACAACGTCAGTGGAAGTCGGGGCAGATGGGGCACTGGTACTGACTGGGGCGATTTCATACGTAACTGGAGTCACGGCACGCAGCACTCGATATGGGCCTGTGTACCGAGACAGGAGTTTTTCAGACAGGCCAACGTGACGAGTCGGTGACCACAGGAGTACCAGAGATCCAGGCGAAAAGTGAACGGCTCTGTGATGTCGATCGTACAAACGCCGCTGGTTCGCTTGGGAGGTCAGGAGGCGAGCGCGGGCAATTTCGCGAGCTTGGGCAGCCCTGGTGATGGCGTCAAGTGCATATTCGCTGGTCTCTGCGGTCATCTGCGATTATCTGCGATTATCTGCGCTCATCTTGGGAGTGTCGCGTGGGTGCCACGTAGCCATCTTGATCCTTGGATGTGCAGCGCGAGCACTGCCGTTGGAGACGAGGCCGCTGGGGTTACCGGCAGCCGGCTTTGACATCAGCGGCGCAGCTGGCACGCCGCCCTTTGATGCCATCTTGCGCTGGGTAGCTTTCCGTCGTAGATTCACGAGCTGGAAAAGACCTTCATCTTCTATATTTGAGAGTCCATTTTCGGTGGTAGCAGCCCGTTGCACATCAACTTGAGTCCAGGCCACAGCGACTGCGTCGTAGCCGCGCTGGGTAGCCGCCGCCATCGTACGGAGTCTTCGGAGAAGGCCCCGTACCGCAGGAGTCGACGCTAACCTTAACGCGAGGTTAGCGTTCGGCGGCGTGGCGAAAAGACAAGTTGGGAGAAAAATGCCCAAATTTTGGCCCACCTGCGTCGGATCGGTATCCACAGGTTCCTCTTTATGTTAGGAAGAAGGTCGCAACGCTTTCAGAAGGGTGACATCGAAATTTCCGCGGTTCTTGGCAAATATTGCCGGATCCGAAGCGCAGCACGTCCGATCCCACCGCGCGCTAGCAGCGTCTACCCGAACGAGCAGAACGAGCGACACTACTAGCAGGTGTGCTCGCCCGCTCGCGAGGTCTTGCGTTTTCAAGTAAGAAGAGCGGCACTTCGGTGGCAGTGACTGATGGTATAGACGCCGTCTCGCAGTAGCGCGTGAAATAGTCGGCGCAGACAATTATCCAGCGGTTCCCCTTGGATGACTGAGGAAAATGTCCAAACAGATCAATTCCAACTTGCTGAAAGGGCAAGCTGGGAGGCGGCACAGGTTGAAGGAGACCAGATGGGGCAGTGGTTGCACGTTTCCGACATTGGTACTGTATGCAGCTGACGACATACAACTCAACCAAACGTCGTAGCCGGGGCCAGTAAAATCGTTCTTGAATGCGATAAAGGGTGCGCACAGAGCCTAAGTGACCAGAGGTAGGGTCATCGTGCATAGCCTGAAGGATTGCTGGCCGGAGGCGCTCCGGCACCACTAGAAGGAAGCGTGCACCCGCGCTTGAGTAGTTCCTTTTGTACTGGAGCCCGTCACGTACGCAGTAGCTGCTTGTTGCAGTAGAATGGGCTGAAGTGAAAAGTAGCTGCAATTTGGTGTCTGTCCGTTGTTCTGCTTTGAACGTGTCGATATCAGGAAAAGCGGGTGCCACAGAGGCAAGGATATGATCAAAATCGTCTGCGTCGCAGTCCGTCGTGGTAAGCGGCATACGGGAAAGACAGTCTGCGTCAGCATGTTTTCGGCCACTCTTGTAGGACACAGTGAAGTTATATTCCTCCAACTGCAAAGCCCGAGCGCGCAAGGTGACCACAAGGGTCGCGAAGGTTCACGAGCCAGCACAGGAAATGGTAGTCTGTGACGACTAGGAATGGGCGTCCGTACAAGAAAGAGCGAAATCGCTGAAGCGCAAAGACTACAGCGAGGCATTCTTGCTCTGTCACCGTGTAATTGCGTTCAGGTTTGCTTAATGAACGGCTTGCATAAGCAATCACGTGCTGACGGTCGTCATAGCGTCGGACCAAGACGGCACCCAGATCAACGCCACTAGCATCTGTGTGGATTTCTGTCGGCGCACTAGGATTGAAGTGGCGAAGGATAGGTCGGGAGGTCAGCAGGAACTTCAACTAACGAATTGCAGAATCGCACTCGGGTGTCCACTTAAACCGTGCGTCTTTATGTAGCGGATTTGTCAGAGGATAGGCGACGTCAGCAAAACCAGGAATAAATCGGTAAAAGTAAGAGCAATGACCCAGAAAACTACGAAGTTGCTTCACTGACTGCCGGTGCACTGAATGCCTGAACAGCTGCCGTCTTGAGGGGATCAGCACGGAAGAAGTTTGGGCGTGTTGGTAGGTCATCGTAATTTTAACTGGGATTCATAGCGCTAAAACGACACAAAGACGAGGAAGAACACGGGACGAGCGCTAACTCGTCCGTGTTCTTCCTCGTCCTTGTGTCGTTTTAGCGCTATGAATCCCACTTAAAATTACAATGAGTGGATCAGGCCGGCTACTGTCTTTGTCGACAAGATGACCCAGCAGAAGGGTTTGACGGTCACCAAAGTTACATTTCTTGGAGTTCAGAACCAGGCCAGCGTTTCTGATGCAGTCGAGGACAATATCCAGGCGTGTATTGTGCTCATTGAATGTGTGCCGGAATATAACAACGTCGTTAAGATAGCACATAAAGCGGTTCCACTTTAACCCACGCAGAATGGTGTCCATGAACTTTTCAATGGTTGCTGGAGCGTTGCACAACCCAAGTGGCATCACATTGAATTCGAATAATCCATCCGGGGTTATAAAGGCTGTTTTCTCCTTGTCTGCCGGGTGCATCGGGATTTGCCAATATCCTGATCGTAGGTCCACTGAAGAAAAATAAGAGGCCGAATGAAGGCAATCAACTGCATCATCAATCCGGGGCAGTGGATAGACATTCTTCTTAGTCATAACATTTAATCGTCGATAATCGACGCAAAATCTCCAGTTACCGTCTTTCTTTCTGACGAGTATGACCGGAGCTGCCCAAGGACTCGAGGACTCTTGTATTATCCCATTTTTCATCATGTTACTCACTTGTTCCCCGATTATTTTGCGCTCGTTAGGCGAGAAGCGATAATGCTTTTGCCTGATAGGGCGCGTAGATCCCGTATCGATAGTACGGTGGGTTCGAGACTCGGGAGTCAAGAACGCTTTGTCCGGCTGCGCAAAGTCAAACACTGACAGATGCTTAGAAAGCGTATACACCAACGTATGGCGCTCCTTCGGGCTGAGCGACTTGTTTATCATAGACAGAAGCTTTTTGTACGAGATGTGGCGAAGGTCAGCAGGTTCACACGGCGGGTCTGTTAGTACGGCTATGGACGAAGACGTGTATTCTGTAAAGTTGGCGAGTTTCAAGCCATCTGGAAGCAAGACGGGTTCTGCCGAGCAGTTGGTAGTCCACAAGCCAGCACGTCCATTGCCGATGGACACCACACAATGAGGGACAAAAAAGTTCTTCTTCACACAAGTTAGATGCAGCAGGCATCGAAACTGTCGGGAACCCCACCGCGACATACAACCGGCACGCACACAGAGGTGGACGCAGGCACAACAGTATCTGCAGATACACAAAGTTCACCTTGACTGCAAGTCTCCTTTAAGAGCCCGGACGAAACATGGCCATCGACGAAAACTTCCCGCGTGCGACAATCGACGGTCACACCACACTGTCGCAAAAAGTCGATGCCCAAAATCAATTCGTGCGTCGATCGGGGAATAACTACAAATTCCGTCACGAAACCTCCACCAGCCAACGATACTTCAGCAGTGCACAGACAAACAGGGCGCAACGACTCGCCGCTCACTCCACAAAACGTTGCAGCCTGGTCCCACCGAAATACAACTTTGCGCCCCAACCGACTTTTAAAACCGAGACTCATCAGGGATACAGTAGCTCCGGTATCCACTAGAACCATTGTAGAAGCACCATCAACAAGTACATGTACTTTGTTCTTAATCATAGCAACTGCAGGGGGCATTTTTGTCGATAGCACGTGTCGAGCGACCTCACCCCCATCGGCCACTCTAGCTAGTTTTCCGGTTGCGAAGACTAGGTGGAGCGGTGCACTGGCGTTGGAGATTGACGTCAGATGCCCTGTCAGATGCCCGCGATCAGCTCCGAAAGCTTCTCTGCCAGTAATCGTTGCCGGGAGGAGCGCCAGCTGACCAAGAGGTGGTGTACGGCTGTGGAGTTGTCCTGACAGTAAGTGTGGTCCTTGTTGAAAACCTGGATTGACCATTCCACGTTGTTGAGCGACGATTCCAAAACCTCGCTATGTGGCCCGCGACACCGCATTAGAAACACCGGCAGAGGCCGCAAATTTCCATCTTCCTCCATGTAGTCACGCATGTTGCTGTCGACAGCACAGCCAGCAGGTCGGTCACATTTATCATGGCTAGGCATCGGCCGCCGGGAGGCGTGCGTGCGGCGAGGGCGTTGGTCGTAGTCATGATTTTGATAGATCATGGTCCCTCTTGTTTGTGGGGTAGACCTATGCTCAACGGTCGCTGCGTGAACCATCGGTTGCCATGCGGTCGAAACTGCCGCGTTTCTCATCTCGTGTGGTGAGTAAGCACCAGTGATGCCGGGTGTGCGACGGTACATCTCTTCCCGATGGAGCAACTCTTCCAGAACAATCTGCCGTATTGCTGATGGCACGTCAACACACGAGCTCGGCTCTACACTTGCCGCCGTTGTGACATTCGCCAGGCGATCAAACGTCAGTATTATCCGTCGCATCTTCAACGTCTCAAAGGTGCTGCAGTGGCGAATGACGTCAGACACGGATTCTAAGCTTTCTTTGCCGATCAAAAAATTGTAGACGTCTTCGGCTACTCCTTTCAACAAATGTCCAGCTTTGTCATCTTCAGACATTTGAGAGTTGACTATTTTAAACAGTTTGAGCACTTCTTCAATATAAGTCGTACAGGTTTCACCGGGAACATGGGTCCTTTGCGAAAGCGTCTGTTCAGCGCGTTTCTTTTTTGCAATAGAGTCTCCAAAACACACTATGAGGTCCTCAACGAAAAGCTCCCATGAAGTGAGCGTGTCTTCGTGATTCTCATACCAGACGAGCACTGTGTCGGTAAGGGAGAACACTACATTGGACAACTGTGCGGTCGAGTTAAAATGATTAGACCGGCTCACCCTTCTGTAGTTCGTAAGCCACTCGTCAACATCTTCTCCAGATTTTCCTCCGAAAGTGAGTGGCACCTGGTAGTATTGCCACGAACACCAGGTGCTGGCCTTGCAGCCGCGTCAGACCTGTCGGGAATCTGGCAGGCGTATTCAGGCATGTCAGGTGAGGGTGGCGGAAGTCCGGCAAGTCGACGGCTTCGGCGAAGTTGTAGCATCGTAGGCTCCGTGGTTACAAGGCGTACCCCGCACCGTCCACCAATTTGTTACAAGTACGAGGAAAAGGGGTTTATTTAGGCGTGCGACAGAAGGAACAGCAGGCTACGAACAGCAGGAATGGCCGCTGCACAGTCGTCGTTTGTCGCTTCCTTCCTCCTTTTGATCCGCACGTCCCTTTTACGTACTTGGAGGCAACAATATATATATATATATATATATATATATATATATATATATATACAACAGTACTAGTTATATCGTGCGAGTGCCGTCAAATGACCTCAGCCTCGTACAAGAGAGCTTGCAGTGAGAGAACAATTATATGGTGTGAGAAGCGTTGGAGTAATTCCTATATGTATCACGATAAAAGCATGATGCTCTAAAAATACGTAGTCATCCAAGGCACTGTGTGCACTATGTACATGCACTTTTTATATTATTGACGAATGCATTATACAGCTCAGAGAAACAAGAACACTAGGTAGGTTGGGGCAACAGCGCAGCGGAGATTAAAATGAAAGACGACCGCACAGGCGCTGACTTCACAGTAGTGTTTATTCCAGAGGAAAATTACTTTAACAGACGTCACTAAATCAATAAATTCAACACAAGCTACAGCGCAGCGCCCACGAAAAGAAAAAAGCAGAACATCAAAACAAAAAGCCACATAATGTCTTTGTCTCAGTGACATGCAAAACAAATTTTCAAATAAGGTTAATTCCCTGTTTAGTAAGGTTATTGTTAGCAATCCTTCAATAACTTTGCCATGCCTGAGAGAAAACAAGTTGTTTATTTGCAAATGTTCCAAAAAAAGTGAAGGGCTCAAAATGTGCAAACCGAAGTGGGGCTTCTCTTCCTAAAGGAAGGAGCAGCGAGTCGTGGCTGCAAGTTACAGCCTCACATATTAAAGAACACTTTCTAAGTGTAAAGAGCTAATAAACTGCGAGATAATGAGTAACAAGGGAATGTGGCACCGCTGGGAATATATTGGTCCTCACTGAGGTGGCCCTTTGTTGCAAAGTATGGGAATATACTGGTGCTGGATGATGCACGGGCTGACACACACCATTGTAATTTTATGGAAGATTACTCGGAAAGCTTGCCGGCAAGCCCTCGAGCAAATCCTGAACTAGGAACGCGTGCGACTTCAGACCAAGGAATACCGTGGCATTGGCCGCTGGAAGCGGCCACACGGATCTGCCATTGACCGAGTGGGTCAACTAGTAGAAGTTTAGTCCGAACGGGCTAACCAAATGGTAAAGCAGGAACTAAAGCTTGCAAAAAGGCGCTGCAGCTGCAGGAAGAGTCAAATGTCCTCCAAAAAGCCTGGTGTCCATTCTTGGAAACCATTATGGTAACCTGCCATACATAAAGAACAAAAAATTGGTTTTATTGCGATAGCAGTTATATGGACACTCCAAACGTATTACTGCTGTCGGCGTCGCTGTGAGATTCCGTATAACGTTAAACGGCGATAAAATAGTCCCCGTGCGCCGTACGCTATGTGTACGAGTTAAAGCGTACGAGGGGAGACGGCAATCGCGGCTCAACGTAGCACACGCGAGGGAGGAAGGCAGGCCGGAAGCGCGTGGTCTTTTGTGCGCGAGGCAGGGGGGGGGGGGAGGTGACGGAGAGGGAGGGACGGGGGAGGGGGGGTTCGTTCTGCTCCGTCGGCAGCTGCTCACAGCGTGGGCGTGCGGGCGCCGTATCTTGAAAGTGGTCTGCGATGGGGACAAGGTGCATGCGCTGAATGCTGGTAGTTTAGTATGCGCTGTGCTTTCGACGTTTAGTTCACGTTGAAGCCAGACGAGAGACAGCGCGAAAGTCAATTTACCCGCTGCTGCTGGCGCGCTTTCTTAATCCGGTGTTTTCACAGCAAATTTAAGGGTCATCGAGCGAGATGTGTTCATGTTTACCTGTGTGCGCGTGAAACCGTGCCTGTCTGTTTAGTTAGTAAGCGAATGTTTACAACTTTATACGGCCCATTAAACTACTATCCATGCTTCGTATAGCTCTCTACTGATTTGCTATCGCAATCGATGCTTTGCCCTTCGGGTGAAAACTGCGACTTTTTTTGAAAAGTTTCCTGTCTCACAAAGGTTAGTGCTTGCGCACTTTGAGCTACTGATAACTGCCCTTCTGATAGGAACCTCATCTTTAACCGCAACTGCTATTAGCCACAAACGGTAACGTATTTTGCCGTATTGAACTGTCTTGTAATCCGTTATCGCCCCACAGCATGCAAAATAAATTTAAATCTATGCCACAACTATTGCATTATTCACCAACATTGCGATATAATAAAATTCAGTGCGCTGTATTGAACAGTGCCATTCGAGAGAGAGCTAAGCATCCTCTGCAGGTTGAATGCCGACATTGCTGCAGTAAAATGCTATTAGATGACCAACTACATAGAGGAATAAAACACGCGAAATTTAGAACTGGCACTCGATTCAAATGGGAGCGTAATCACTGATTTGGCACATCAGTAGCCAACAATGGTCTACATGCCAGATTTCGAAGATCAATCAGCTGTAATATAGTGAGACCGCCTAGATGTAGTCGTGGCCTTGAATGTACAGTAAATACGCAATTTTATTCGCCTAGGTTTCGAGCTGGCTCTCAACAGGGTGGAAAAGTCAGGACCTGACAGAAAGATGCTTTGCTAGGGCACAACGTACTGTACCCCCTGACACAGTGGCAGCATTGCTTACGCAGAATGGCTGGGACAGCAGACTGGCCACTTCAGCATCGTTCCACTCCATATCGCATTGGTCATGCATGTCCTGAAACATCGTGCAGCACACAGCACGTGCGCACGATACCAGCTGCTTTGGTTATATCACTGGAGTCTTTTCAGGATTCTAAGCCTTGCCTTAATTCAGTCATACAAAGGCATTCTCAACCAGACGCCTTGCCTTTGACGACACGTAGCTGTACATTTGCACAGCTGGGTCATTAGTATGCCTCTGCGAGTGCGGCTTCATCAAGCTTGGCAGAGAAGGCAAGGCTTGGTCACCCAGTATTAAGGCACCAAATTCAACTCCTTCAATCACTCCTTTGGGCTTGGAGAAAAGGTCACTTTCGATTATCCTAGACAAGCTTGAGTGGTTGCACACCCTCCAGTCATGGTTCCAACCCGGTGAGCCAACATTTGTGAAAATAAATTTATAATTGTTGTCTAGAAGCACCAAAATAATAATACTATACCACCCCTTATAGTTATAATACCATTGATCGTGTTCCTTTAGAGGTGACACCTGTATGTGGCACCCATCAAGTCCACCATATCCCTGCAGGAATCCCAACACCGTCGAGAACTGTCGAATGTGTTCCTCCACGGTGTCAACTGCAGGCATCTTTACCAACTGTGATTCCACACTGTCCACGATAACAGACCAGAACTCATGAAAAATAACATTCACGGATGCTGCACTTATGCCATAAAGATTCGCGATTGTCCTTCCTTCAGCTGACGTTGCTGCCCTGTACAGCGCCACTGCCACACGTTTATGCAGAGGGATTGCGTTCAGCATGTTGGTGTCTGCACTTGCCTGTGACTGACACTTGCACACGGTATAAGAAAAAATTGACCAGGCCACCCTTAGTTACTCTTGAAGTCGTTGTCAGTCGGGTTCGGCACTGTAGTCTTCTACCACGAAGGAGGACAAAAATGGCTCTATCCTTTTTTCTATCGAGCACAGTCCAATAGCGAATGCTGCTAACAGTCGACAACTTCTCTCCGCTACTTTCCTTTTCCTTTTTAACAGCCTTATTTGCAATTCCAGGGCCTTCAGCTGTCATAAGGTTATTTGCCGTTAACTGAGCGTGGTGCGTCACGAGAAGAAGGCTGTCATCGCGATTGTTACAAATGATGGTGACTCAATGACATTTTGTGTAAAGTTAACTTTCCAAAGCACTTCAGATCCTCTCCGCACTGGAAATCCGTGCCGAAAAAGCAAACTACTTAGAAATGTATGACGCGACTATAAGAACCAACAGCACGAGTTGGGTGACTACACATGTCTCGCCAACTCAATATCCAACGACCAGATTGGATCGTCTCGGACTCGCGTACAAGTCTTTTCCGCTAGGCACATGTTTTGCAGTTAAGGAAAGAGAAATGTTACACCAAATAATAAGTAAAGCAGATTTTAAAGATAACCATGCAAAAGTATAGAAGAAATATGCAATGATTTATCGAAAAAATGTCACAGTTTCGCCCTAAGCGCGAAGCGATGAATGCGATAGCAACACAGCAATGTCATACGAAGTAAGGTGAGCGGCTTTGGTAGCAATATGAATTGTAGTAAACATGAGCTGATTAAGTAAGCAGGTGTACTGCGGCGTAAGTAGACTGACATGAAGAGAGACTCGATGACCACGAGAAGGCGCGTGTGAAACGGTGGTGTTGATGAGAAGCGCTTCCCGTGGACAGCGCGTGCGAAGGGACACACCTGTAGCGCTGCACTGCCGACCCGACCCGGGCAGCATTGCATGTGTAGCGTGCGTTGCAAAATGTGGCCCGACTATTACTAACTGACTGAAGAAGCGTGGTGTGAGCGCGCACAAACAAACATGAATAGATCACACCGAATGACTGCAGACAACGACCGTCAAAACGCTGGCAGCGAGCGGATATATACACCGCAGGAGCGGGCGAAGGTACGTGCGGTCTATCGCTTCAACGGAAACTGAGCGGCGAATGCGCATAAAGGTCAGAGCCGTGTGGAGATAAGAGACGGTGCGGTCGAACGAACGACGAGCGCGGTTGTTGGCAGCGTAGAAGTGCGCCCTTCCCCCCCCCCCCCCCCCCCCGCTCCTTCCGGCGCTGGCTTCCCGCTTCCTTGCTTGCGCGTGGGAGAGATAAGAGACTGTGCGGACGAGCGACTAACGCGGTTGTTGGCAGAGAAGTGCCGGCGCTGGCTTTCCGCTTCCTTGCTTGCGCGTGGGGGAGATTGAGTGCGTTCGCTCTCCGTGATAGCGCGCGTCCCCGCACGCTGCCTCTGGGGCATACGGCGCGCGGCGAAGATTTTATCTATACGGAACCTCACGGCGACGCCGACGGCAGAAATCCGGTTGAAGTGTCCATATAATTGCTATCGCAATAATATTACTCTCGATTCAGTGCGCTCACGTGATAGAAAAATTTAACCAGAAAGACCATGTAAGCGCAGTCTTTCACTTAAATGCCAATTTGAAAGTACAAGTGTCGTTGATTACGCGTACCATAGCGCACATAGGTCACTCTGCAGTCAGTGGCAGAACGAATAACACATTGGGCTGCTGTGCTTAGGTAGCATGCAGGGTTCGAAACCAACCATCAGATCAACTTTAGTCACTGGGTGTGTGCCGATGCTTACATACGCACCTCTTTCCAACGAAGCTCTTTCACGCCGACATGGGTCATTGCAGATGTAGGACTGTCAAAACAGGTAGTCAAACAGGTAGTCAAAACCTCGACTTTGCATTGTGCACACTTTGTGACGAACATGGTTGATTGCGTGACGTCGCGGCGCGGTGGTCGCAATGCTTGCGCGTTCATCCACGTAAAGATAACAAAGTGCGCCTTGAATTTTTAACAGGGAAGCTGTTAAATCCGGAGGAGAAACATCCGAAGTCCACAGAAAACTCCTCGCCCTTGCCTGGCAACAACCAAGCCACAGCTGCGCACCACCCGCCTAGCCGCGCATGAGCCGAAGCAGTATAGGAACGCAGCAGCAGCCGCCATGCCACGTCCACCGACGGGAACACTTCGCGCAGCCGCCGCGCCGAGCTACCGCAGCAGCTGGTAAGCCGTTTCCCGCCACGCCGAAACTACCGAATATAGCTGGTACGTGTTGCCTAGCAACCATCTACGCCCCCATTGACGTCAACACCCAGTGTGCATGTGCTTGGCCTCGGAGTTTGTCATTAGAGGGGCTGCGCCTAGTCCTGTCAACTTTCGCTAGATATCGAGCGGCTAGCCTCCAACGCGTTCGGCGTCGGCAAGCAACAGCGTTCTTGGCACTGTGCCAACCTTGGTTAGCCGGCCTCCATTTGCGGCATACCAGGAACGCTGTCGCTCGTAGGCGCCGACGCATCCAGCGCTAGTCACGCGAAATTTCGCGAAAGGAATGTACCTCCGAAAATGATCGCTCGAGAATACCTTCCCTACATGCGTAGTTAAGTTTTAAAAAACGGGGAAGTTTGCACTCGGTCGTGCAAAGCTTAGGCACAGCGAAACTGTCGATGCTAAAATCCAATAATGCAAAATGATAGCAAAATACTAGGCCAAGCGAAACCTACTTACAAACCTAGCAGCAAGTTACACAGCCTAGCAGTAACCGAGTTAGAACCTAGCAGCAACCAAGTTAAGACCTAGCGGCAACCAAGTTAATACTTAGCAGTAGCATCCAGTAAGACTTGAGGATCGACAGTTTCGCCGTGCCTAAGCTTTGCACGACAAAGTGCAAGCTTGACCGTTATTTTTTATGGCAACTTTGGTCCCTGATTGTGTGCCAGTAGTTGGGTGCCGCTGTTCAATGAACATCTTTTAAGCCAACTTGGATACCTAGTTATGTGCCAGTGGGAACGTGTCGTTCTACAACAACACAATGGATCGCCTAAATATATCCGATGCTGAGAGTTATTGAATCCACCTCACAAGGGTTCCTCAAGGACAACAACCCGACGCTTTAGCAGGCTGCGCCACAAATGAACTAGGTATTTGCCACTTTTCAATAAACGTCTTTGACGTCAACGCTTTAGTGAGCTTCGCCACGAATTCATTCGCTAGTACCCCTCTTGAAGAAAGTATTATACTCTCACTGTTTGTTCCTCTTCAAGAGCATTATGTCAAATAAAACAATAAAAATTGGAGGACGCTTAAGCTTCGCCTTTAAGAAAAAAAATAAATTATGGGGTTTTACGTGCCAAAACCAGTTCTGATTATGAGGCACGCCGTAGGGGGGGACTCCGGAAATTTCGACCACCTGGGGTTCTTGAACGTGCACCTAAATCTAAGTACACGGGTGTTTTCGCATTTCGCCCCCATCGAAATGCGGCCGCCGTGGCCGGGATTCGATCCCGCGACCTCGTGCTCAGCAGCCCAACACCATAGCCACTGAGCAACCACGGCGGGTCTTCACCTTTAAGAGGAGATCGGGTTCCGTTCGCATCACATTTTTCTTTGTGAGTAGGCTTCACAGCAACACCAACGCGAGAAAGCCAGCTTACAGCTTACACCGATCCCCTTAAAGTCGACTTCACTTTTAAACACAAATGCATTGCGGGGAAGACATTTTTACAGGTGCAATTTCAGCCGTCTTATATCAAAATGTGAAGGGCCTAGGACCTTTTTTTTTAATTTTATTAATCGTTTGCTGTGTCCCCGAGGCGCGCGCGTGTCCAAGATTTAGAAAGGCTTGGTTTTCAACATTCCCCTCAATGTTGCCTAGAACCAAATTACAGCGAAACATCATCACAATTGGAGGGCGCTTAAGCTTCGCCTTTAGGAGTGGAACGCGGTAGCATTCAATTATCCCTGGCTGCTTACCAGGCGTTTTTCTCGTATATTCAAATTACAATACGGCGCTGTCACGCCTGTACGTTGTGATTAAGTCGTACTTTACGATTTTTCTGACGAAGTTTACTTTGAAAAATTCAATTTTTGTTCACTAACGCCTTGCGCCACGTGGAGAGCCTGTGTGGTCGAGGTGGTTCGGGATGATCTGGTTCGGCATGATTATTTCCGCCAGACGCCGATGCTTAACGCCGACGCCGGATTTTCTGTGACACGAGGCCCTGTGCGCTGTCGCGTTCAAATACCATGCTTTGAACATAGGAAAAGTAGGCAAGAAAATCGCGTAGTTAGATCCGAAATCAAAGACTTCTTGAATGTCCTCAACGGTATGCAAGGAAATTTCAGCTTGATTGCATATTATTGTTTTAACAGCAGTGCTGTTAAGCCGGCCGTAAGTTGTGCCGCGAGCCGCAAAACCTCGCTGAGCTACGACGTCACTGCTTTGCCTAGCAACCGCCTCACGCAGCGGCGTGTGCTTCGTCTCCTCTCCGTGTCGTGCACATGTTGCCTTGACATGGGACGTTAATGAGAAGGAAGGAGAGCATGCGTGCGGCGCGCGCTATGCTCGGGAGAGAGAAAATGAGAGCGAGAGAGAGAGAAAGAAATTGCAGCTGCACTAACGATAGCGTCAAACGCGCGCGGCGTCCGTGACTGCAGCAGGCGCCTCTGGCAGTGGCCCCGCAGGTTTCGACCAGCCACGCCCTGGCAAGTGAGGAGGCGCAGCTTGGCCGTGACGTCGCCGGGGAGATAAAGCTCAGAGCCGCTTGACGGCGGCAGAACTGTCGTTGACTCTGTGGCGAGTACATGTAGCCTTGACATTGGACTACCAAAGAAAACTCGGACACCCGAAGAAGAAGCCGCTCATCTTGAAGCGTGTCGCGCCGCCAAGCGAGCCGATTCGGAATACCGTGCTCAACAGCACTTAGCATTTCCTATCAAAACTTAGCCACGCCTAGTAAAACCTGGAAGAAGCTAGACCGATCACCAGCTCCGCTGCTAACTCCAGCCTTGCACCATTAGTGCAAACTGCCTACGTTTTTTTTTTTTTTTTTTTTTTTTTTTTTTTTTTTTTTGCATATGACAAAGTTAGGGGTACGATGCTCTCAAAGAGCTTGGTGATACTGCTTGTAGTCAATAGCTACTTCTGTTAGCTACGCTGTTATCGGTACCCATTTCCTGTTAAGCAATAAATCCGCGAACAGACCTACCTCCACCACTCAGACCCCAAAAATCAGAAGGTTATGCTGAAAATGTCTCTCGGAAGCTTAAGAAATGAACACTGCACTTGAACATTTGGTGGACACACACTTCGTTCACGCATAAATACCAAGTCCTCGCTTAGCACTGGCATCAATATCACCGAAGCCATATTGCATGTTTATTAACAGTAATGTTAAAATTAATAAAATATTCCACTGTTCAAGAAATAATGCATTACAAGGGCAACACCGTATTAATTAATGGAGGAACAGGGCTAGAAGCCACACAACCAAATATTGTTATAAATTTTTTGTACATGACAGCTACCCGGTTTAAGAAATATATAAAATCTTTTTACTGTACACAACGTATTAAATACCCCTAAGCTCATACAACGCACTGCTTTCGTGAGATAAAAATTACGCAATAACTTTCGTTCTGTAGTATGGTTGTTACCATCTAATACAGGAACTACCGGCGACGCTTCCTCTTGACAAGAAAATCAAACACAGATTGTGTACTCACCTTCAGCGTCACTGGAGAGTGTTGTTGACGCAACCAAAAGCAATACTATGAGCGCCATGCAACATGACACACCGACACATGCCCAAAAGCGAGTCTTGTCCCTGCGTTTAGAAAATTGCCGCTACGTTTGGTAAGCTTTCTTAAATCTTTATTTGCGAATAAATTAAAAAATATTACCCTTTTAGCGTTGCACAAATAAATTTTGAATATTCGTTGGCAAAAGCAGCGCAATTTGAATACGGGTGGACTGTTCAAATTACGCGTCTTTTCATAGTGAACGTAAACCGATCTGCCAAACTTCAGCCTTGTTCCATACATACTTTACTTTTTTTCAGCCTATGGCATGCTACTTGGATGAACAGCAACACAGGTTGACATACAGTGTACTCAAGTCATGAAAGAAACTTGCCGGCATACAATTTTCAGGAGTTCACTAACATCAAATCTACTATTGATTTGACGAGTGCCTCTGAAGGGCCCCTCACAAACCCCAAATAATAATTTGATTGTACACTGACAATTATAGAGCAATCTCTAGGTATTGTTTTATTGCAAGAATCTTTCCAGTTTGCACGTTATTAGAGGAAACTGGATAAAGTGAAATGTTAGAAAGCTATAGTGTCATAAGCACTCCCTCGTTTTGCCTCGACTTGCGTCCACAATTGGCATACATTTCCGGCCTTCTCACATACTTGGGTACATTGACCACCTCACGTTAGCGTCAAAGGCCCCATTGCCTTTCTTTTCCTGTTCTATTTTTTTTTTTTCGGTTTTGCTGCGCTGCGCACAATAAGTGGTCGTTTGTGGATTCTGCAATCCAAGGTTTACCCATTTCTTGCGCCATTATCAGCGATGTTTATTATCAGCGGCCTATGACACTGCCTGATTCCAAGCTTTTTTAACACGAAAGTGTTTTATGCCGGGGTCCACCAAGACTTCACTGACGTATTTCCGTCACGGAAATACGTCACACGAACATACACGAACATAATACAAAGAAAGAAACCAGAAGACAAAGTTCCACAAACATGCAAAATTTGGAAATCGAACCCACGACCTCTCGGTCCGCGACGATAGATCGCCGAGCGTTTAACCCATTGCGCCACAAACGCATTTGCAGAGAGCTACACAGACGCGCCTTATAAATCTAACACTCCTCCGTGTACCCGCGCTCTTGCTCGGGGCGGTGCCGCCGCCTACGAGCAGAAAAGAGAAGTACTGCATTATGACACTAACGCGCACCGACAGTGAACGCTTCAGTGGTCTCAGCACTACGACGCCTCGATGCCAGCATTCGAAGGGACGCTGGCATCAAGAAGCACTACCAACGCGTTCTCGCAGAAGCACTACTAGGTGGCGTTCACCGTACTCAGCACAGCGGAGCGTGGCCTCCGCAATTAGCTCTGAAAATGTTTCTGAAGTTGATCGCGGAGGCTGCAATTACGACGCGCTGTACGCGCTGATTTGACTCGGTGACGATTCAGTTACGTGCTTTGTCTTGCGCGTTGTATTAGTGTGTCAGTTACGTGCTTCGTCTTTCGCGTTGTGCTAGCGTGTGCAGCGTAGTGCAGCTTCCATATGCACGACGGTTGCTCATGGTCATCGACGTTGGTAGTCGTGATGGAGGAGACGTGCCACCAGGCGTCAGCGTGGGTGCATCAACGCCTAAGGGCGCTTTAGCCACAAAACACCAATAGACATTATATATCAATGTGCAATAAACATTACACTACTTCTGTGAAGACACGTTTCACTTTCGTGTTCTATACCGATTCCTATATAGGAGGGATCAACCACATTTTTTTGGTTGTTCTTTGTAAGCTCCTAAGCTGACGATATTGTTAGGGAGCATTGGGGCTAATTCTGCCCCGTGTTGTATGTATTTGTTCGATTAAAAAAACGTGCCATGCGCACAGAGTGCTGCCTTTTAAAGACGGGAGCGCAGCAGCATGTTGTTTTCAGTTTTGGGCCTACAAAAGTCGCAATATTTGCTTCCCAACGCCCTTATGTGCTGCGATGGAAGTTCAACATAGTGGGGTTACAGGTGATGCAGGGGTAAGGGGGCACGCCTGGTCTGAAGAAGTAGGTGCTTCACGAGTATTTAATGTAGCCCAGCACAATCCTCGGCCTTTCTAAATAAATTCAATGGGGTCTCGTGAAAAGTTAACGCCGGCCATTTTATATATATCGCAGAAAAAAAAAAGCGACTACGAGCGATGTGATCCGCGTTCAACTTGTTTGCTTGCAAATAGAAAGCGCTGCAAAAAGCTCGCATTATACGATAAATGTTCAGGTTTGGGACGGAACCGTGGCGGTAGGGATCAGTACATTTTGGGGGGATTTTATAATATGTGTGTAACGTTCCGATTATGTGCCCAACACTTCGTTGAGCGCTTAAGAAGAAACCAATCAGGTATGAGCAAACTTTGCCCTGGCATTCATGCTGTTACCGAAAGTAAACGTCCCGGCCATTCACGATGAGAGGCATGTCTCACTGCGGCACATTAGTTGTGCAATGTTTTTGAAGCCAACGTCTGCTTAGCTCGCTTCCAACGGTTTTAGCGTACATATATGATCTCGGTATCTTGCACCCACTTAAGGAAAAGATGGTTGGTTAATTGGGTTGTAGATGTCAGATGCCAGATGTCAGATGCCATATGTCATATGTGAGATGCCGAGAACAAGTAGCAGTATTCATCAACTAATAAGTTCAGGATATAATCCAAAGTGAGAATAATTAGCCGTAAACTGGATGGGAGGTGAGCTTCTTTGTCGCTGTCAGCCTCCTACCGTGCCGCTGCCAAGTGCCATCTAACTTAACAGACGCGCCCTCTGCCAGAGGGTGCGAACTGAGGGAGTTCGGTACGAGACCTTTACTGACAGAATTTTTAGATATTAGGACGCTTACGCCAACGTAGACAGGAAATTTCTGTGGGGGATTCTAAAGATGATGGCATAGAAGGTGATTTCATGGAGCTGTTGAGGGAGCTAGATAACTGAGTACAAATCGCATGACCAGGCCGGAAGTCTCACGGAGATTGAAGCATAGAGGTCCTCTGTTTCGATTTTTGTTCAAGCTTTACGTTAAGGGCGTAGAAAGACCACTGGAAAGAAGAATTAGGTATCCATCTATCTTACATCCATAATACTCGTAGGCAAAATGTGCAGCAATAGGTCTTTGATCAGATGTAAGTGGACGACATAGTGTTTCTGCTAAGAATTTACAGAGAATTGCGAATATAAGTGGCAGTGCAGCGATTAATAGGCCTTAGGTTTAGCGCAGAGAAATCGGGAATTATTATCTCTAATGAAGAGACTAGTAATGGCGTGGTATCAATTCAACAGGAAGTCCTATTCATAGCCAAGCAATATGTGTGTATACGTAAACCAAGAAAGAACTACTCATTCGTCCACCAAGATATCGAAAAATTGAAAGCCATGCAGAATGCAGAAATAATAAGCATATACCATTTTGAAGCTACAGTATATACGAGGTGGTGCGAGGAATTTGGAAAAGGTGTAATGCTTCCACCGCTAACGTTCGCAAGTGCAATTCTGTGTTGTAAATAATAAATACTGTCGGGGTTAGAGATTACCATATAGGGTGGAGGGCCGACTGGCTTATGGGGTTCCATGGTAAAACCAGAAATGAGTCAGTGCAGGAAACATGGGTTGGGATTCTTTTGAAGTCCGAGAAGTGCAAAGCAAGAGTAGTTTGGAAGAAATACTAAAAACATAGATAAAAAATGTCGCAGTTGCGCCCGAAAGGCGAAGCATCAATTGCGATAGCAAATTAGTAGAGAGCTACACGGAGTAAGGATAGTGGTATTATTAGCTGTATAAACTTGGACATGCAGCAGCACCAGCAGCACGCAGAACTGTTGTCGACGCCGTCGGTTTTTTCCCGCGTTCGTACCGAACGCGCGCGGCGTTCGTGACTGTTTCCGGTGCCTCTGGGGGCGGCTCGGAGGTTTTCGACGAGATCAGAATGGGACGCTCGTCGAGCAGCGTCGTAAGTCTTTACCACCTTCTCGCCTCGAAATGTTTTTATATAAATACGCATTTGGTTCCGCAGCTAAACGTAGCCTCCCCTCCCTCCGGTCCTCCCACGGCCTTTCGCGCGATAGAAGAAGTCACGTTTGCTCTCTATATATGGTGATTGTAAAGAAGGAAAGAGACGCTTAATTCTGCAGCCCTTCAGGGAGCACGGCGCAGAACGCGCGTACGGTAACGCGCGTTCGCTCTCTAACGTGCGTTCACTCCCCGTGAAAGCGCAGGTCCCTCGCGCCCTTTCACTCGCACATACAGCGTCCATAACGCGGTGACGATTTCATCGCCGTTGACGTCATACGGAACCTCACGGCGATGGCGACGATGACGCCGACAGCAGAAATCTGCTTTGGAGTGTCCATATAAAAGCTATGGCAATAAAATAAAGGGCCGACTAAAGGGCACAAATATCTGTACCCCAAAGCGTATACACGGAATGGAGAAAGAGGCCAAAAAAGTTAGCAGGGAAGCATATGCGGAATGAAAGGCCCAGACAGCTTTTTCCACTCTTCATGCAGGTTGGTAACTGTTGTAATATTACGCACTCTTGTTTTCAGTTGGATAATGCTGTCATTGAGGTGCTTCCATGCCCAGGAGCCATTATTGCTCCGTTTTGTTCATTGTTACTGATGTTATGTGGCGACGTAGAAAGTAATCCGGGGGGGGGGGGGGGGTTATCCTGTAAGTGTGCACCTAGTGGACATTTCTCTTTAGTGTACTGGTGAAATTCTGATGGGCTGGGCGGCGATACGCGTCTATCGAAGGTAGGCGCCCCCAGCCAATCAGTCCTTCAGCAGCAGACGGAATGGATATGCCACGGATGTGGACACTTATAGAATACCTCCCCTTGTCTCTCAAAAGCGTTTCGGCAAACCAACCTCTAAGAAAACGAGACCAGTAATTTTTAGGTTTCTCGATTCTAGACAGAAATCAATAACATTAGGAAAGGGACGCAAGTTGAAAACACAGATCTGTCTGTTGGGGAAGACTTCTCTAGAAGAACTCGAGAAATAAGATAAAAATACTGTGGGACAGCGCAATAGAAAATCGACAAAAACATGACAAGGTTTCTTTCTCTTTAGATAAACTTTACATAAATAGCCACATTTCTACTTGGGACGAGGACAAGGAGGGTAGAGTTCTGCTTAGGAAAAACGCAGGAGCACAGTATCCAAACACGCGACACCAAACACAGCCGGACACCTAACCCTACTAAATGTAAACGTCGGAAGCATTTTAAATAAGATTGACGCGCTTGGAAAATCTGCTCCTTGCTTCTAATTTTGATATTAATAGCGATAACCGAAACGTGGCTTTCCACCGGCTACCTCAGATCGCGAAATCGTGCCTCCAATTACTCCATCATTCGAAAAGGCGGACTGTCGTGTGGTGGTGGTGTGGAAATGTGATAAAGAAATCCTTTCCATGAAGCTGAGGCTGTGTTCTGAAGAATTGCCTGCTACAACACTGCCATAATTACATGCTACGTTTAGCGAAGTCTAGACTAGGACGAAAACTGCATAAGGAACGTACAGGAGTTTCTGCAGAACCACGCCTACAGCCTAAGAATTATTATTATGGGGGAATTTAGCCAACCAGAAATTAACTGAGACACAGTGCACTACTCATCACATTCTTCAGAGGCTCTAATTACATTAACGCTAAATTTCAACCAACAAGAACTAGTTGATAACCCAACACGCTCACCAGATACTGTAACTAATATACTCAACCTAATACGCCTCTCTGATCACTTCTTTATAAACGAAACGCAAGCTAGTATTGTTAAAGGCATATCTGATCATGTTCTATACCAAAATAATCCTGGGAAACGCTATCATTCACTTTGAGAAATTGGATGACACTAATGTCCTGACGTACATTGGACACAAATTCGCAGCATTTTCAGAACTTGCTTGCGATCCGTCGGTAGACGTAAATGCCCCCTGGAATGACTAATACATGACTGCAGTAACAAATTTATACCATTAAAAATAAACCCATGGTTATGCGTTTAAAATACTAATACATGACTGCATTAACAAATTTATGCCATTGAAGATAAACCCATGTTTATGCGTTTAAAATACCGATACATGACTGCATTAACAAATTTGTACCATTCAAAATCAAGATAAACATGGGTATACAACCCATGGGTAACGCGTGATGTAATTCGTGCTAAACGAAGAGTAAAAAGGTTACGTCGGTCTTTGAAGAACGCTGAAAGCGCCAAGGAAGAGCTAAAAAAAAGCTAAACCAATGCAAAAGACAATGAAATTATTCAATAAATAAAGTTATTCAATCAATCAATGCAAAAGACAATACTTTAATACTACCCTACCTAACCTTCTGAGAAAATAATCCACACAGCTTTTCGAATCACTTTCGTGCAATCAATTTACTACCGGCAGAACGGCCCCACGATGAAAATGTTGCTCAAGCTAATACATGCAACTACTTCCAATTGGTATTTACTGCTGAAAACGAGTTTCTACCCCCAGTTATCCCAACAGATTCCACCACTGATACAATAAACATAACTGACACGGGAATATTTAACCTTCTACTTGGATTAGAC
The DNA here is from genome assembly GCF_013339745.2 of Dermacentor silvarum. NCBI lineage: Eukaryota > Metazoa > Arthropoda > Arachnida > Ixodida > Ixodidae > Dermacentor > Dermacentor silvarum. Next base: position 55,597,714 of record NC_051161.1, on the reverse strand, counting down.
TTGAAGAAATCTAGTGGCTCTGACGACGTCCCAAATGAATTCCTAAAGCGATACGCAGAATGGTGCAGCAGGCACCTTGTGTTAATAGCGTTGGCGCGCAATCAACACTACCCCGATGTTAGATGTGTGCCACGTATTCTGGGTACCTCTTCAGTACACGCTATAACGTCTCCTCGCAAGGTACGAACCGCTGCTGAAGAAGCGTATCGTAGAGCTACGTGCGCGGCTACAACAAGGCATCATCGGGCTCAGCAGACTACTGTGCAGAGAGCATTACAAACCGCAGCTCGCCGTCGACGCCGGGCGGACAGTTCAGATCGTTCTCGTCAAAATCGAGGTGAAGACACTTTGCCGCGAAGACCCTGTTGTGCGTGGTGCCGAAATTGGAGCTACTCTTGCGCCGCTCAACCAGCTTACGCCGTGACCGTGCTGCGTATGCCGCGCAGGCCTGTGACTTTTCTCTTCACTGGTATCGGTGGTGTGGCTTAGAGGTAAAACCTCCCATTGCTACTGATTGATACCGATGATCGAATCCACTCGTTCCACTGCGCATTTATGTTCATTTATTTATATATTCTTACTTCCCACTTTATGATTTCTAAGGAGGACACCGGCGGATAGTAAATGAATGAGCGCATAAGAGCATATAGCACACAAAAATATAAATGAACACATACGAGTATAACCTACTTACTCGTCACCTTGGTCCTCTATTGGAAATATTGAAAAATACAAATAATGTAATTAACCCACAGCAACAGCTTAAACTTGTACATGCACTTGGCGCAAAAAATTGGATGCATTCTATGCGTCATAATTGCCACAGAAAAATACTGCTTATATTTTAATCTCTTGTTATGACTCAGAAACACTATAAGCTATGATTCCGCCTACTTAAGTGTGCTAATCAGTATTTAAAAGCAAGCATACATCAGATAGGCTCCTGAACGATTTGTGTGTTGACTGTGCCGCTATAAATGAAACGATCCATTTCTTACGAAAACATGAACTGGAAGCTGTGAATTTCAGTGCGACTTCCTCTCTTAAAACTGCCCTACCCTGCTTTTGATATGATGAGAAAAAAAAAACCTTCTATTGGTAAACTATGTCTGCGTCATGTCATTCGAAACGGATTTTAGTTCCAGTAGCGGCTTTTATGACACTGTTTCGGAAAATACGTTTTAAAATCCTTCCATATAGCAAACATGCTATAATTCATTTATTTCCAAGCAATATTTTCGGCGGCCCATAAGCTTATGGGATAAATTGTAAAAATTTAGGGAGTTGTTAATTGATTAAACGATTGATTCGGAGGCAATACTGCATTCCTCTTTTTCGATTAGGTCATAACAGAGCGCGTGCTAAAGATGTGGCAGCTGTTTTCTGCAGATAGTTTCGACTGGCTTTCAGAGTGAAATTCAGCGAACCATATTAGGCTGCAATAATTAGCAGCTTGAGCTAGTGTGTTTGTGTGCGTGCGTGCGCGCGCGCGCGTGTGTGTGTGTGTGTGTGTGTGTGTGTGTGTGTGTGTGTGTGTGTGTGTGTGTGTGTGTGTGTGTGTGTGTTGTGTGTGTGTGTGTGTGTGTGTGTGTGTGTGTGTGTGTGTGTGTGTGTGTGTGCGTACGCGCGTGCGCGTGCGTGCGTGTGTGCGTGTGTGTGTGTGTGCGTGCGTGCATGAAAAGTTTATATAAGGAGGTCCGGAGGCTTAGCCGAGGTGGGCCGCTCCCACGTTGGCACTGTCAGGCCAAGCCCTTCAGCGACATCATGGGCCCTGTGGACAGCCCTTAGTGGATCATGAAGCAGTGCGCTTTGGATTCATTTTTCTCCCATTGTGTCAGTTCTTCCAGGATGCTGGGAAAGGTTGCCGGGCACCCCGCGAGCATGTGTTTGATTTCAATGCTGCCATTACAAACATTGCATTCCATCCTAATCTCCCTTTCTCGATATATTTTGGTAATGTGGTACGGCGTGGGGAATGTGCCGGTTTGCGATAAGCGCAGTGAGACTGCCTGAGCCCTGTTTAGTTTTGAGTGTGATAATGGGAATTGCCTGCGTGCAAGATAGTAATGTTTGGTAATCTTATTATGAGTTATTAAATGATCTCTATCTTCCCGGGCCTGATGTTGAACGGCTCGGTTATGGCTGCTACGGTTAGCAAGTCCTCTTGCCAAGTCATGCGCGACCTCGTTGAGTCCACTTTCCCCATATGCGCATTGTGACGTCTGGCAGCTCTTAGAAACTTATCGGATGACGGACTTCAAATCTTTGAATAGGATCAGTCGTCCCATTCTTCCGGGTTAGTCAGCTTGCTGCTCATATTGTTGAACATCTATGCCTGTCTGCGAAAAATTACCGCCAATATAACCTAAACTTTCACACTTATTCCCTATTTCAAGAAATTGCAAGTGTATTTTCATAAGCATCCTGTATGATTCATGAGCCTACAGGTATGGCGCTTTGAATTGGCAGTTTATTTCCGTCAAGAAAACGAACAGAAGCCATATATGAAATAATATCAATAGCATACCTGTGGTGGAAGGAACGACTTGTGACGCATCGATTCCCACTGAAAATACGAAGTGCGCACAAGTGAGACAAGATGCACCTAACTTAGCTTTACTTCTGTGCCTAAGTTGTCTAAGCTGATAGGACAATAGAATAAACAAGTGTTGTAAAGTTAACCCATTCCAGCGTGAATACCCACTGAATGCCCCGACGGGATCCAAACGTCCAGGTCCGAATCAGAACCTACCAAGCAGAATTATTAGACGCTACGTGTCGGTAAGTAAAAATATGCTATCAATTTTCTCTGACGAGTCTACAATGAATTTTGGCAGTCGGATATGCAAGAACGTTGTGGGGAGCAACATTTGGATCAGCCAGCTGAGAACTTTTGGACGTGAAATGCTATACGAAGTTTTTGATATCGTCTGGCTACATGGCAAATTGTAGTAGCGATGACGTTTACCAGCGCGAACGTGGACAAAGGTCGGTGGAAGATACAGACGTAGAGAAGCGCCGACTTCCAACTGAATTTTTTGTTCCAGAGAGAACAAACATATATACCGGGTGCCCATTCGCCAATTTAGAGCAACGCTGGCTCATATCTATGACAAAGCAAAACGGTCTTTGTGTTTAATTTCTGATATTTGGAAGGAGGGTTTAGAGTCTTGCATGCCACAACATTCTTCTCGAAGGCTAAGTCAGCTATTACCTCGGTACTTCATCAATGGTCCAATGTGAACCTGTGAATGGGCAAAAGATATGTGCACAAAGCTAAATTTGTCGAAATTGTCACAGTCGATCGGAGACAAGGATAAGTTGGCGTGAGATATGTTTTTTCTTCAAAAACGTTGTTGTGCCTGGCGGTCCCTCCGGACAAATAATGCTTCACCGGCAGGCGTGGAGCTGAGTAGTGCTGTGCACGCTTCGTCGTTTTCTCGAGGTCAAGGAGCTGGTGGCTAATTCCGCGTCACCTGGGGTGAATGAACGAGTAATTGTCTCGTGTCTTCGGTAGTTCGACCACCCAGAGCTCATGGGCGAGACGAGTTCTATAGGACCCCAGGCTGCAATGAGTCATCGGCCTCGTGCGGCGCTGAAACGGCGTCACTTTTGGAGTGTTTCTGGGAAGCACCAGCGCCCGTCCGGAATAAGACGAGGCCTGGCGCCGACCTCCTTGGAAACGGTGGTTTCAGCAGCTGTACCCGTCCCGCAGTCATTTAGTACTCTGTGCTGCTCACGTAAACTTCATGTATTTCTCTCGTCACCTATGTGTCCATATAACTCGATCGTGGCAGTAATGTACGACTGTAGGTGGCGTACAGGAAGACTGTCATGAAATCACAGGTTTAGTAAAATCTTCTTTCCTTCTATCTTTTTAATGAATCACACTAAGGGAGATGCAAACTCTCCCGAGTCTGCTCGGTAGAGCTTTCGCCTGCACATTAGTGAAACAAAAGCAGCATGCAGGCGAATAAAATTAAATTCGACAGTTTTCGAATCTGAACTCACCCGTTGATTCGTTGTAGGCACTTTGCACTGAAAAGAATGTAAATACTTAATGAAAGAGTTTTCTTTCAAAATTTTATCATTTACTATGCTTAAATAACTAACCCTCGATAATCATTCTAATATTCAGGGAACGGAAGGTGTCTCTATTCTGATAAAGCATCATTTTAAGTAATTATTCTGTATGGCAAACGTTTCAACTGTAGTTAAAGCGATAAGTGTTTTAAAAAGCCGTGAATACTGTTTCAAAAACTGGAAACTGGAAGTATCTCCAGACCTTTTATACGTGAAACTATGGTTTATTAAGCGCTAAGCGGAACATCAAAACGTGCATAAAGTTTTTGGCCGAGATAGACTATTCTAATACATAAGCATTTTGTCACAATTTCCAAATTATAGCCATAACGTTGTGCACTCCAGCATTGTTTATGGAGACTCAGCAGTCAAATTTGACTCATTTAACTCTCATTTTATAATTATTACCTAGTGTCCGATAATGAAACAGCTTTACTAGATGTAGATTTTCCAAGAAAAAGAATTCTGGTGTTTCACGTTCCAGAACAACGATCTGATTATGAGGTACCCCATAGTGAGGGACTCCGGATCAAGTTCAATCACCGGGCGTTGGTGAACGCGCACCGATCGCCGGGTAGAAGCGCGTTTTGAAATTGGCCTCCATCGCAATGCGGCCGCCGCGGCCAAGATTTGATCCCGCGACCTCGTGATTAGCAATGCCACGTCATAGACGCTAAGCAACAACAGCGGGTTTACCAGGAAAAGAAACTACTGCTTGATAATATTTCACTGGTAGTAGCCTGTCATCGTTCTTCGTAGTTAGTTAAAGAAGCTGCATGCTTGTTTGAAAATGAAGCTCAGAAATCTCTGCTCTAAAAAGACAGCGTTCTTTAGGTTAAGCTAAAAAAAACGCCGCAATAATTTTTGTTCTCGGTGCTTAGTAATTTAACGATAATTATTGCATCATAGTGACAACAAGTTCATCATCCAATCGTCCAATTATAATTCAAATACCGGAAGCAAATAGCTTACGTTGGTAAACTGTTTTTCCTCATTGGAAAATGTCCACATTCATTGAGCAAAGAGTGAAATATTTTAGAAAGAAAACAGAACCGTAGCGATATTCATTTCGTCTGCAATTGTGCAACGAACACAGCGCGTACACCACTCATCAGTTACTAGTAGTCGCATATACCCGGTGTTTCAACGAAGAATTTCAGCAATTTCTAAAAGTTTCCTGTGGCAGATGGCACAATTCTAATCCATGAGTTGGTCTACTCAAACAGGCGGACATTACTTGCACAAAAGAAATGAAATCCATTACTTACTAATTAACAAAATTCACTATTTGGTTTTCAGCTAATTTCCTTATGACACATAATGCAATTTACAAATTCTAGTGGGTGAGACTGTGAGGCATATCCTCTTTAACATAATTGTGTGGTCGACACCATTTACGAGGCATGCGCCGTCAAACTTGGTGTAAAAATGCACTGTCGTTTCACTTATAGTTTCTTAACAAAACGTTGTTTTATGCATAGACGCAGAAAAGTAACGTGGCAGCTAACTGATATATTCACAAAGTTTGGGGACTAATATGTCGAAACTGGTGTCAACCTGAGAATTCTTGCCCAAGTGGATCCGCCTTGCGAACGCGGCTAGAATTTGTAAATTGCAGTACGTGCCATAAGATAATTGGTTAAAAACGTGATCCAGCTAGTTTTAGCGCTGAAGTAACGGCCATTGTTTTAATTGCTAATGCGTCATTAACTATTGTATAATGATGTTTTGGCTTTTCAGTGATTGGTACTGATAGTGAATAAGCATTGTTTTGCATAGTCATGTTACTCATGCTCCTGACATTATCCCTATCAGTGTAATTCCCCCCTTACACAATGCTCCGCGCTGGAGCCTGTCAGGCAACCTGAAGAAGTAAATAAAACATAATTAGTGATTTCTTTTAATTAGCTAGTCGATTATACATTTCAATAGTTTGTGTAAGTAATGACGCCTCTTCAAGGGGACGAGCTCATAGACTAGAATTGTTCTATCTGCCACAGGCAATGGCAAAAATTGCAGAAGGTCCTCGCTGAAATACCCGGTATTTAAGACTGGTAAGGAATATAATACTAGATAGATAGATAGATAGATAGATAGATAGATAGATAGATAGATAGATAGATAGATAGATAGATAGATAGATAGATAGATAGATAGATAGATAGATAGATAGATAGATAGATAGATAGATAGATAGATAGATAGATAGATAGATAGATAGATAGATTTAATACACGATGTGTACTCACAAATTATAGTGTTACGGGTAATACTTTTTGAGTTTCACAGAATTTTTAACAATTGCCAGTTGCATATCAGATAATTTTAGTCCTTGAGCTCAATTATTCCAAGTTAGAAATTACTCGCATAAGAAATTGAAGCACATACTCGAGTAATTAACAAAAATTACGTATTAAATTCCTAATTATTACTTTGCAGCACGTTTTACAATTTAGAAATTGTAGCCGGTGAGTTCGCAAGTCGTATCCACTTAGAATTGAATTCCGGAAAGAAACCAGTTTAGATATATGCGCCGTCAAACTTGCCCTAAAAATTATTCGTGATAAGCATGCGATAGTGAATTGGCAAAAGTGTGTGGAATAAATATCGGCAATTGCAAAAACATTCTTTAGGCAAGTGCTCGAAAGTGGTTTGCTGCTGTTGGAATGTTTTCCCGCGCTCTGAGAGGACTCTACATTGCGCCGAGTTTACAATATGCGGAAACGGGGAAGAGGGGGAGGGGGGGGGGGGCACATTAGGGGAGATGTGTCACGAAAGTTTCTAGTTAATAATTATTTATCTGCTTCAAAAATAATTCTTGGTACCTCGTTTAGTCACTGTTTCAATGCGATTATACCATTTTATCACTGTTTGCCCGTAATAAGCCGTAAAATATAACAAAACTACTATCGTAAAATATGGGCTGCACGTCATCTTTGTCTTCCTGCAAAGTTTGATGTGCGCCCGTAGGTTAATTAAAACGATGCAAAACTGTCGTACCAATGTTTGGCTTGTGTCATGAAGGCACGAACTGTGACAATTAGTTAACGTTTCACCAAAATCGAATGCCTGTCATAAGTTATATCCAGGCATCGTTTTCAAGTGTGTAACTTAATTACAGGCAATTGACATTATAGATGCAACGGTTTGAAAGAAATACATAGCCTGAAAATTAATCTGGGATTCTCTAGCGTTTCACAACTCTGCTGTTTTTTTTTTCTCTCTCTCCTTTTTCAATCAGCATCTCAGAATGCAGTTTTGTTGTTGTTTGTTGTTCTCGTGCAATAATATGTTTTCGTAGTATAAGGAAAATCTGGTTTCAGCAGCCCTGCCAGTACCGCAGTCAATTAGCAGTCTCTACTGCTCAGGTAAACTTCCTGTTTTTCTCTCGTCACCTATATATCTAAGTAACTCGATCGTGGCAGTGATGTACGACTGTAGGTGGCGTACAGGAAGACCGTCATGAAATCAAATGCTAAACAGGCTTAGTAAAGACTTTCTTTCCTTTTTTTATTTCAATGAAGCATACTGACGGAACCGCAAGTTGTCCCCATTCGGCTGTGATACCTACACAACATATGTGACACAAAAGTAGCATGAGGCGAATAAAATTAAATCCTTCGGTGTTCGAATCTGAACTTACCCATTGATTCGTTGTAGCCACTTTGCTCTGAAATGAATGGAAATACGTAATGAAAGAGGTTTCCTTTCTAAGTTTGATACTTCATTATGTTTCTAATAACTAACCCTCGATAATCATTCTAATATTTATGGAACGGAATGTGCCTCCATGCTGATAAAAGTATCATTTTAAGTTCTTACTCTGTATGGAAAACGTTTCAACATGCAGCTAAAGCGAGAAGCCTTTACAAAAAGCAGTGAATACTGTTTCGAAAACGTCATGCTGGGAGTGTCTGGAGACTTTAATACGTGAAACTATGGTAAAGTGCTAAGCGGAACATCAAAACGTGCATAAAATTCTTAGCCGAGATAGACGTACTATTCTAATACATAAGCATTCTGTCACAATTCCAAATTATAGCCATAACCCTGTGCATTCTAGCATTGTTTATGGAGAATCGGCAGTCAAATTTGACTCATTTAACTCTCTTTTGATTATTATTACCTAGTGTCCGATAGTGAAGCAGCTTAACTAGACGTATATTTTACAAGAAAAAGAATTCTGGGGTTTCATCGTTCCAGAACAACGATCTGATTATGAGGCATTCCCTAGTGAGGGACTCCGGATCAAGTTCAATCACAGGGCGTTGGTGAACGCGCACCGATCGCAGGGTAGAAGCGCGTTTTGAAATTGGCCTCCATCGCAATGTGGCCGCCGCGGCAAAGATTTGATTCCGCGACCTCGTGATTGGCAACGCAACGTCAAAGCGGCTAAGCAACAACGGAGGGTTTACCAGGAAAATAAAGTGCTGCCGGATAATATCTCACTGGTAGTAGCCCGTTTTCATGGTTGTTCAGAGAAGCTGCATGCTTGTTTGAAAATAAAGCTAAGCAATATCTGCGGTAAAAAGACAGCGTTCTATAGGCTCACTTAAAAAAAAACACGTCAATAATTTTTGTTCTCGGTGCTTAGTAATTCACCGATAGATATTGCATCATAATGATAGCAAGTTCATCCTCCAATCGTCCGATTACCATTCAATTAACGCAAGCAAATAGCTTACGTTGGTAAATTGCTTTCCCTCATTAGAAAATGATCACTTTTATTGAGGAAAGGGTGCATTTTTTTCATTAGAGAGCATATTCATTTTGTCTGCAATTGTACAACGCACACAGGGCGCACGCCACCCATCAAAGACTAATACTCGCATATACTCGGTGTTTCAGCGAAGACTTTCAGCAATTTCTAAAAGTTGCCTGTGGCAGATAGCGCAATTTAATCCATGAGCTGGTCTACTCAATGAGGCGGACATTACTTGCACAAAAAAATGCAATGCAATATTTACTAATTAACAAAAATTCACTATTTAGGATTTCAGCTAATTTCTTTATAACACATAATGCAACTTGAAAATTCTAGCGGGTGAGACTGTAAAGCATATCCTCTTCAAAAACATTGTATGGCCGACACCATTTACGAGACATGCGCCGTCAAACTTGCCGCAAAATTCACTGTACTTTCTTAACAAATCGTTTTTTTATGCATTGAAGCAGAAAAGTAACTCTCAAAGTTAGGGGACTGATATCTCGAAACTGGTGTCATCTTTGGAATTCTTGTCCATGTGGATCCCCCTTGCGAACTCAGCTAGAATTTCTAAAGTGCAGTAGTGCCATAAGATAATTAGTTAAAAACATAATTAGTAATTAAATTAGATTAGTCGATTGAGCATTTCATTTTCCATGCAAGTAACGTCCGCCTCTTCGAGTACTCCAGCGCATAGACTAGAATTGGGCTATCTGCCACAAGGAATTGAAAAAAATTGCAGAAGGTCCTCGCTGAAAAACGCGGTATTTAAGACTGGTGCGGAATATAATAATAGATAGATAGATAGATAGATAGATAGATAGATAGATAGATAGATAGATAGATAGATAGATAGATAGATAGATAGATAGATAGATAGATAGATAGATAGATAGATAGATAGATAGATAGATAGATAGATAGATAGATAGATAGATAGATAGATAGATAGATAGATAGAAATAATACACGATGTATACTGACAAATTACGTTACAGGTTATATCGTTTCAGTTTTAGGGAATTTATCAAAATTGCCAGTTGCAGATAAGATAATTATAGCGCTTGAGTTAAATTATTCAGAAAGTGAGACATTACTTTCATGCGAAGTTATTTTTTTTTCTTGGCCTAGTCGGAGCCAAGGTCAAACGCGAGGTCACAGAGTTTGTCGCCGATGCGCGCTCCCCCTCATGCATCCGCTCACTGGCCGCGGTTGGCTTGAACCCTCGTTCCTAAGCCACTGCTCGCTTTGCGCCTCCTCTCCTTGCTAGTATCGCCGGCATGGGTGCACGCGCCACTAATAGACCTGACGTGGTTGCGCTAGCGGCGCTACATTGAGCGTAGGCCTACAACAATGCGCCTTCGAAAGTATCAAGCGGAAAGGGAGCATAAAAGTGCAAAACATCTGCACTGACAACTGAGGTATGCGATGCGTGAGATAATGGGCTAATGACGGGCCAACGAGATACACGCGGCCGTGGAGTACAAGCAAGAATAGAAGCGACGCGCGGCCGAAGTACCGCGGCCCGCAAAGGGAAATGCAACTGAACAGGCAACTCAACAGGCTGCCGACACATAATGTTCGGATTTCGCCCACACAGATCCGCACAAGATGTCATCCTGCAACTCAATCGGGAAGTCCTTGACCCCCTCGAATGCCCTCATAATGACCGAGCAGTACTCGCCTTGGATATTAAGCAGGCATTTGACAACGTAACGCACGAGATCATACTCGCTCACCTAAATCAGACCGACAGTGGCCTCAGCATATTCCGATACATACGCCAATTTCTTGCGGATCGACATTCCTACATCCGCATTAAAGACAGAAAGCATGGTCCTTACCTACTCCGCACGCGAGGAAACCCCCACGGATCTGTACTTTCCCCACTAATTTTCAATCTGGCCATGATGCACCTGCCGGCCCAGCTGAGTGGTGTCGCCGGCGTGCAGCACGACCTGTACGCCGATGACAGCACCCTGTGGGCCACGCAGGGCAGCATAACCTGCAAGCAGCGGCGATGATAGTAGACCACAACGCTCGCCGCTGCGGTCTTTAATGCCCCCCGCCCCCGAGAAAGAAAAATTGGCATTTGTGCACCTCCGCCCCTCGCCGAAGTGCACAACTCAAATCTCTCTGTCTCTTGACAGTTGCCCCATACACGAAGCTGCAGAGCTCCGGGTACTCGGGCTATACATCCACAAACACAGACGGACAGACACTACATTGGCCAAACTCCGTAAGGTAGGGGACCAGGTGGGGCGCATGGTCCGCCGGGCTTCCAACAAACGCGGTGGGTTACGAAGTAAGGATGCCTTGCGGCGAGCAAACGCCTTCATGAACATACTAATTTATATTCGACTCCTTACCTTCACCTACGGAAACAAGAGTAGGAGGCCCTTGAGGTCATCCTCTGCAAAATTGTTAAGCGTTCCCTGGACCTCCCCGTCACCACGTCCAACAGCCGTCTTATGGCCCTTGGGGTGGTGAACACTTTCCGGGAGCTCCGGGAATAGCACCTTACAAACCAGTATTGTCACCTTGTGCGGAGAGTTGCGAGCATGCGCTACTCTCGATGGAGGAGAGACACGACCGGCGGCATGGCAAACGAGGATTGAATACGTACAGGAACGATGCATGCACGCAACACACAACACTGAAACTCAAACTCAAACTAACGGCACGCAAAACTAAAACTATGACTTAACGAAAATCTTCACTCGTACTTAAATAACAAACTCAGATTAAATAGCAGCTACTGAAAAAAAGGACTATCTCAGTTCCGGAGCCTAGCTCCACCTTAGAAGTCTCTAGGTCAGTCCTAGCGCGGGTTCGTTAGAGTCTAGCCACCCTGCATCCGGCCTGACTGCGTCGCGACAGGAAACGTGGGCTTACAGATCGTCGTCGCGAAGTTCTTGTCGAACCTGCGTCGGGCTCGTCCGCAGCATTGAGGGTGTCGTAGGTGTCGACGCCTCGCGTTGTTTCTTTTGACGGTGGTGAGCTCGTCGGTATCTCGTCGGTGATGTGCTCGTTAGCGATGGCGTTCGCCGTAGCTTAGGCCCACCTGCCCATGCCTAGCGTCTGGGTACGTCGCTACCTCTTCGTGAGTGCTGACGTGTCGTCCCGTGGAGAATCGAACGTGCCGGTCTGCCGTAGAAGGGGGAGCCTCTCTGGGGTGCCTGGTCCTGCCGTGAGAAGCTGCAGCCCGTCCAGGAGCCTCGCCCGAACTTGCCGAGGTCGACGGCCACACCTTGGACGGCCAGCGTAGCGGACTCAACCAGACCCCCAAGTCTCCCGTCGCCAGAGCATAGCTGGAGATGCGACCTTCCTGACCCGGTGCCACGTCGAAACTCCACGGCCAGCGCCGTTCATCTCTCGACTACGCCTCGGTTCGTGCGCCTCGCGCGCTCGCGCCGTTCCGAACACCAGGCATCGCGTGCTCCTCTTCTTTTTCGCGCCACCGGCGGCCTCTTACGTGTGACAAGTATACACGCCTGTCGCAAACGCAGTCAGGTCGCCGCCTTCTTGTTCGACTCCATATGATTCTCCACTCCCCACCATTCCCATGGAGGAAAGGTTTCGCATCCCAGAACTGTGGAGACGCGCCCTCCACGTGCGACCTGTTCCAACTAACATGTCACACGAAGATCATATTGGCCGGCGCCTGGCGCGCGCGGATGCTATAGTCCGACATTATGGCAAAAACAATATGTGTATACTACGTGGACACCTCCGGTCCTCACCTCGGGGATGGTACACGGCGGCGGTAGGTCACAACAGCAACACAGTTAACGGCCTCACCTGTAGAGCCCGCAATGCAACACACGCGGAAGAAGTCGCCATTGCTCTCGCGGCCTGACATTCTGATTCGAAATACATAATCACCGACTCGCGAGAGGCCTGTCGGAACGTCGAACAAGGTTGGACACCCTTTCTAGCCTATCATATCTACAGAAATTGCATACAGGATACGGACCCCGCACACCGTTACCTTATATGGTGCCCTTCTTATCAGGGGTTAGCAGGAAACGAGGCAGCAGATGCAGCCGCCCGTGCGCTCTCTCACGGGGCTGTTTTGTCCTCCCCACCTGATCATGAACCCGATTTTAATCCGGCCTATACCTTTAAAGATATTACAATATACTATGAAGGCAGTCATCGCCTTTACCCCCGCCGATGTAAAGGCTTTAAGAAGGAGGATGAGCGGCTCTTTCTCCACCTTCTAACCAATACTTTTTTGTGCCCGGCAGTTCTAAAACATTTTGACCCTTCCTTTAGTGGCAACTGTCCACACTATAGTGCGGTGTCTTCAGACACCTATCACATGGTGTGGGCGTGCCCCTCCAACCCGGCCATCTCCCCCCATCCCCAACACAACCCGGGAGGACTGGGAGGACTGGGAGGCGACCCTGCTCGGCTATCACGACTTACAGGCCCAACAAGCCCTAGTCGGGCGCACCCGGGCGGTGGCTACCGCCACTGCTGTCCCCAACCAGGGACCTCCACCTAGTATTTGTAAGGGCCAGTCCCTTACGGGATGGTCCAAGCATACCGCCTGTCCCTCCATAGCCAAATAAAACGTCTTCACCACCGCCAAGCGTCGCCGATTGTAGGACCGCCACATGCGGGACGCAGACGCGTTCTTTCAAAAGAACTTTGTCGAAGACGCATTTAGTGTGGCGTGTAGCGTCTGCGACCACCTCTGGTTCCGATCTTATACGTTGTCAGGGTATCGCGGCTCGCGCATATGTGGCGGACCTCGAGTGAACGTTTCCCCGGAACGTCGCGAGTTCGTTCGAGCTTTGCGCGAAGTGCAGGGGCGAAATGCTTCGCACTAACTTAGATAATTATCTAGCATTTTTTCTGTCGTAGTTTTTTTTTTTTATTGTCCAAGCTTGCTCACGTTTTCATAAATTTCCTTCTGCTTGTCTGTGCTGTCATTGGGGTTGACTTCCAGTCTAGCTCCTCATGATAGCAATTTTTTGTGACCACCTAAATCCTTGTACTTCTTTAAGGAAATAAAACTTCGTTGTACCATGTGTCCCAGCCAAGCTGGTCAAAGAAAGAAAATATGATAAAACGCAGTGAAATATATGATTTTAACACCTATGGCATTCGGTAGACGCCAGAGGCCTGGAGACCAAACACCTTATATGTTAAAATGGTATGGTGTACTGTGTTATTTTAATAATTTCTTGCTTTGAATAGTTCGACTAAGGTAGCGGGGACACCCTATATACTACATATTTAGAGCATTCACGGCAAATAAATAGAAACGGTTTTATAGAGATCGTGGTAAAGTTATTGGGTTCACATGCAGTGTTTGTGTGCGCTTCAGGAGAACCTTGGGATGTTTGCAAAATAACGTAGTGTATAGTTCGTAAACTTATCCAGTATTCGCGGGCACCTGCTTCTGTTCGTAATTCTAGAGTTAAGGGACTCAAACAGTTATTAAAGCTTAGGATCGCATCTTCTAACGATTCAGTCCATTACCGGTTCTTTTCACTCTTCGTGGTCGACTGAAATGTTGCCACGCCACCTTTACCACTGAGATCAGCGACATGGTGCGCAGCGTGGCAGCATTCAAGTCGTGCCTGAGCCGACAACAAAGTTCGAAAAGAATGAGAAAATGCAACACCGTAGATGCTTGAGCTAGTCGGTACATACTCGACAGGGGAACAGCGCAAAAAACACGACAGACAAAAAGGGCGACACACACCAGCGCTGGCGTGTGTCTCCCTTTCTGCCTGTCGTGTTTTTTCGCGCTGTTCCAACACGCTGGCGGGAGTGACGAAGGTTGTAGACACAACGCAGGACACCCCGGTAGTGGACAGGCACCTGCTACATTTATGGGAGGCCCGCCGTAGCCTCAACAAGAGATGGAAAAGGCAGAGGTTAAACGGGAAGCTTAAAATCCGCATTGCTCAGTTATCTCAGGAGGCGAACACGTACGCGCAGGAATTATGCGACGATAACTGGCGCCAGCTCTGCGATTCCTTTAGGGAGACCCTCAGTACCAAAAAGACATGGCACATTCCCCGCAGCATGATGAATCCCGGGGGAACCAAGACGGCAGCGCACACGACGCTCAAGCTACTGGAGAATGAATTCAAGGGCAACGACGAGGAACTCATTGATCACTTAAAGCATATTTATATAGGTACGAATTCCAAAGAGGCGAGCCGGTGCGGTAGCTATACGGGGCCGGAACAACCGAATCTGGACGCACCGATAACTACGGCGGAGGTTTATGCCGCGGCGCAGTCCTTCAAGAGAAACACGGCGCCAGGGCCCTATCAGATTACTAACGCCATGATTCGAAACTTGAGCGACGAAACCATAGAGCAGTTACCTGAATACTTTAACGAGAATGTATGGGTGGATCAGGGAGAACTACCGGCTGAATGGAGGGAAGCAAAAATCATCCTTATTCCAAAACCGGGGAAGCCCCGAGATATTCGAAACCTACGACCTATATCGCTAACATCGTGTGCCTGAAAGCTCTTTAAAAAGGTGATACAGACCCCGTTATCGCGCTGCATAGAAAGAAACAATCTTTTTTCCACAAACATGTTCGGATTTCGTCCAGATGTGTCGGCACAGGACGTTTTTCTGATGCTTCAGCAGGACGTTCAGCACCCGGTAAGATGTTCCGAAGACAGCATTGTGCTTGCTCTCGACGTAAAAGAGGCATTTGATACGATTTCCCACGATGCAATACTGGAAGGACTAGAAGCAGTAGGTTGCGGGACGCGCATTTGCCAGTATGTACGCAGCTTTCTGAGAACCCGTACGGCCACCATCGGTCTGGGCTCAACTAGGTCGAAACCCTTGGCAGTTCCCGATCGAGGAACCCCACAAGAGTCCATATTCTCCCCTCTCCTATTTAATCTGGGAATGCGTAAACTCGCACTAGAACTGGATGCGAAGCAAGCCCTAGGGAGCGCCATTTACGCTGACGATATTACGCTGTGGGCAAATCGGGGATCCTACGGGGATAAGCAGGAGCTTCTCCAGTGGGCCATCCAACAGGTCCAGACCTTCACGCAAGGGGCCCGCATGACATGTGCCCCAGTGAAGTCCGAATTTATTCGTATAAGAGCGAAGTACGCGAGACGAGAAAATAATCCGAGTTTCGAACTTTTCTTGGACGGGGAGGGGGGGGGGGTGTAAGAGAGGGGGGATAAACTCCGCGTCCTGGGATTATGGAGCCAACAAACGGCCGGAGTAGCGCACACGCTCCGCCTCCTCAAAGGTACTACACAAAACGTAGCCAAGATCCGTAGGGTTACGCGAAGCGGCGGGGGCTTCTCGGAAGAAGAAACGATCCCACGGGTACATGCCTTTGTCATCAGTAGGATAACGTATGCACTCCCCTTCCAAAGCATTACCAAGCAGGAGCTCAAACAGCTTGAAGTGATCATTCGGCGGGCATTTAAAGCTGCTCTAGGGCTCCCAGAAAATACCAGTACAGAACGTTTCGACAAATTATGAATCCACAATACCTTCGAGGAATATGCGACGGCCACCCTCGTCGCGCAAAAGGAATGGCTGTGCGCATCAACGCAGGGTCGTGCCATATTAACCAAACTGGGCTTTGCCCTCCGCCCCCAATTCATTGCAGAAGAGACAGTGCAGATGAGCCAGGAGGTCAGGCAGCACATAATAGTGTCCCCAATTCCGAAGAATATGAGTCCGAGATATCATGCAGGGCGCCGGAAGGCCCGAGTGAGAACTTTGCACCAAAGATTTAGAGGACAACCGGACGTGTACTACACAGACGCGAGTCAACTAGGACAGGGACAAGTATACGGTGGTAGCCACGAACCAAGATCGTGTGATAGCTGCATATCGGTCAGGGCAAAATCTGCCAGCACAGCAGACGCTGCAGCGATTGCACTTGCAATTAGAGACGCGGAGATAGGGACCTATCTGCTGCCTTACTCACGGACTCACAAACCGCCTGTCGCCTGTATCTCTCCGGGACGGCGCCGCGCTTAGTATTAAAAATTCTAGGGAGTCAAATTACCGGATTCCACAACCTCACTTGGTGCCCCGCACACGAGGGCATGGAGGGCAACACAAGGGCGGACCGGCTAGCTCGCGTATTAAGCATCCGAGCTGCGGACCGACCCAGTGACGAGCCTCCCTCTTCACCGCGCGACATCCTCGAATACCAAAGACAGGAGCGGAGGCAATATGGACGCCCTCATCCTAAGTTAAACAGTCAACAGGCGAGGAATTGGCGCCGACTTCAAACACACACATACCCAAACCTACATACACTTAGCCGTATTCACCAAGCACGATACACTGACGAATGCCCGTGGTGCGGGGACACGCCAACGTTACCGTAGATCACGTGGATATGCCCAAACAGACCGAAACATATAAACTCCACACTACTAAAAACACAAAATTTTAACAGGCAGTGGGAGGCGCGGCTTGCGGACGAGGACCAGGACAGCCAACTGGCTCTCCTGGACCAAGCCCAGCGAACCGCTCGTGCCAGTGGAGGCCCTGGACTAGGGGCCCCAACCACGGGACCTCAAATTTAATTTTATTCATTAAAGTTTCTCTCTCTCTCACCTGTCGAATGAGAAAATGAAATGGGTCGTTTGGCAATAGTTGCCTGGAAGCCTTTTAATGCGCACTTAAATGGCACAAGACATGAATATCAAAGAACATACAAGTGATTCCCAAAAGTTTCGTTCACATTAACACCGAAGAAAATAGGGTGAGAAAGACATTATTTATTTATTTATTTATTTATTTATTTATTTATTTATTTATTTATTTATTTATTTATTTATTTATTTATTTATTTATTTATTTATTTATTTCAAAATACCTTACAGGCCCCATGACGAACAATGAATAAGGGGGGCATCACTGCAAGACAGTTTTACACGTAAATACCGAGACTCGATGACGACAAAAATGAGTAGAAATCATCGTCACTAAACAGGATTACAAATGAAGATGTGGCAGCGTACAAAACATCGCCTAAAGTTTGTCACGCATATTGCTCGGGCACATATCGAACATGGTGTAAGAACATGGGTAGTTCAGAGTATTAAAGAAAAAAAGAAACGATACTAACAATACGCACATAAACAGATAAACAGAAATAACAGTTCAGGGCAGTGTACAAGCTACCGGATAAATTTTACCAAGCACATTGTTCTCGCACGTAATCAAACACCGCCGTAAGAAAAGTTTAGTCTAAAGCATCAAAGGGAAACAAAAGTCAGCGTGACTTTACATAGAAATAGATGCACATTACATGTGTATCTTTAGTGCTTGTGATTTTATGTGCTTTCCGCGATACGCAAGCTTCCTTGAACATTCACATTGTTGTAAATGTGGTAATTAACACTAACGTAATTGTGACTACGTGGTGAGGGTACAGTGTAGTCTGATCCGGCGAAGCTAAAGCCACCTATGCCCAACATCACCACAACCAATAGAACCAGCTAAAAGCTTACCTCAAATTCAGAAAAAAAAGAAAAACAAAGAAAAATAGCCTACAATCAACTGCAGAACGAGGGGAACATTTTATTTACTGCCTGTTTGACATGTTTCCTTAATGACTCAGCTACCTCTAGCTGTCTAAATATAGTCAATGACGCTTTTAGTTATTCCAACAAAGAAAGTGCAACGCGCTAACACAGCGTATATAATAACACTTCTGGAGCCGTATTCCAAAAAAAATTCCTGCCCTGTATTTGTTTGTAAGATAAACTTCCAGCCAATGCTGACGCTTGACATATTATAAACGAAGGCGAAAGGCCATTGGCAATAGGCACTCACGAACGAAACGTTTTGTGAATTTAACCCCTGGGTATCAGATCGAATTGAATTCGGTGGTTTTATTTTCGCAAGACCACGATTCGATTATCAGGTACGCGGTAGTCGGGGACTCCGAATTAATGTTGGCCTTCTGGGACCTTTAATGCGTCCCCAATTTACGGGAAACGGGCGTTTTTGCAATTTGACTCCCCGCGAAATGCGGCCGCCGCGGCCAGGATTTGATCCCGCCACATCGCGCTTAGCAGCGCAGCACCTTAGCAGCTCAAAGACACCGTGGCGGGTCTGAGTATTAGATCGAAAAACAGTGTTACAATAGATTTCCAGAGATCAGTGTGGGCGCGCGACAGTGCTTCAGCTTCCAAAAACGTATTGTACTTCAAGGCGTCGAACAAAAATCCGAGCTCACGTTCAATAATCCCCAATAACACCTTCTCACACGCACCAGAACTCCCAGTCACTCCGATGCTATAGAACGTAGAAATACTTGAACCTGAGAACGCACTTGCCCCGCCACCTGCTGCGATAGACTAAAAATTATGGTTCTTTACTTGCCAAAACCACCATCTGATTATGAGGCACGCCGTAGTGGGGAACTCCGAATTAACTTGGTCCACCTGGGGTTCTTCAACGTGCACCTATATCTATAGTACACGGGTGTTTTCTGCATTTCGCCCCCATCGAAATGGGGCCGCCCTGGCCGCTGCGATAGACTAACACCGTGGCTCTGTTCCTTACCTGTAAACTATGGAAGATTGAAACACCTTACACGAAGCCTTAAATAAAGTGCAATAGGCACGATATAAAAGAGAATAAGAAGGCTGTATCTCGAAAAATAAGCATGCGCCTTTCACACGCTGTGGGAATCAGTTTAGCGAATTTTTCTATTGGTGACTGCGGAGAATGTTTTGTTTAGCGACCAATTGGCAGTATAGAGCAGAATGCCAAGTTGTACTCTTTTTCGTTGAGAAGAGCATCGCTCACCTTAAACTTGTGCCGCTCGAAAAATGCAGATCCCACGCATTAAGATGCGTTAATGACAGCGAATTCATGGCAACAATGAAGTGACCACACTGGAATGAAGACGAGGGAATCACCAGGACGACGGGAAAGCGACTGCGTGACGTCGACACTACAAAGCGCGTACAGCGCGTCGTAATTGCAGCCTCCGCGATCAACTTCAGAAACATTTTCAGAGCTAATTGCGGAGGCCACGCTCCGCTGTGCTGAGTACGGTGAACGCCACCTAGGTGGCGTTGGTAGTGCTTCTTGATGCCAGCGTCCCTTCGAATGCTGGCATCGAGGCGTCGTAGTACTGAGACCACCGAAGCGTTCACTGTCGGTGCGCGTTAAGGCCGGAATACATGGAGCGAATAACCGGCGTCCGAGCGAAGAACTTCGTCGGGCGGCGAACGTCCGACGGCCGGCGTCAAGAAATTTGCCGTCCGCAGCCGATCTGCCTGTCCAAACATTTTCGTCGGGCGAACGCCGCCGCCGGAAGCGTCTAGCGCGCAGCGGTGGACGACAGCCAATCAGGAGGCACTAGTTCCGGTCGCAATGCATGCTGGTGTTTCGCGCGCGCGCGCCTTTTCGCGTCGTCTGCAATCGCGTTGGTGTTGCCGTGTCTGCATGTCTCTGCACCGATTGAGTAGTTCCTAGTATGATCTCTCAGGAATCGCGTTGTATTTGTACATCCCATATCCGCTGATCTGCGAGGAAACAGACAAGCAGTGCAAGCTCTCTACAACAACCTTCAACAGAAATCTTCTGATCTCAGAGGCCACATGCTGTCGTCATGCCTATCTCCCGACTTCCCCGATAGATGGCGTTGGCATCGGATATTTCTTTCGCTAGGCTTAGACGCGTTCGAAACGAGAAGCGATCTCGAAAACTACTCAAGGTTATCCATAATACTCTGTCGTCGAAGCGGCCTGAGACTAAGCGAAAGCCGTTTACGCAGTCATTTGCTTCCAACTAAGTGAATTCTACAAGGACAACGCCAAATTCAGTTCGAAGCGGGCGGCCGGGACCGCCGCCAACACGGCGGCCAACGCGCGGCGGCGTTCGCCGCATGTATTGCAACACAGCAAACATCCTGCGTCGTGTCGCCGCGTCGTTACTTGACGCGTGAAGTTCGTCGAGAAAGTTCGCTCCATGTATCCCGGGCTTTAGTGTCATAATGCAGTACTTCTCTTTTCTGCTCATAGGCGGCGGCACCGCCCCGAGCAAGAGCGCGGGTACACGGAGGAGTGTTAGATATATAAGGCGCGTCTGTGTAGCTCTCTGCGAATGCGTTTGTGGCGCAATGGGTTAAACGCTCGGCGATCTATCGTCGCGGACCGAGAGGTCGTGGGTTCGATTCCCAAATTTTGCATGTTTGTGGAACTTTTTCTTCTGGTTTCTTTCTTTGTATTATGTTCTATGACGTATTTCCGTGACGGAAATACGTCAGTGAAGTCTTGGTGGACCCCGGAATAAAACACTTTCGTGTTAAAATGAGGACATGCCGACCATAACGTGATGACGTCGGTCTGACGACGATGGCATGACGGCAATGGAATGACTATGACGTCATGGCAATGACTGCATGACGATGATAGGATGACGACAATAAAATGCAAGCGATACAATGAGAACAATATACAGTATACTAGAGCATCACAAGGTTGGAACGACGGCATTATATAATAATGATGATATAATAAATACGGAATGACGACAATGAGAAGACGATTCTGGAACAACCACAATGAAAGATACCACAAGAATTCCCTCTGGATGGCTATAATTACGCCAACGTTTCTCACGAGATCACAGAATCTACAACGCAAACCTTTGTTGTCATGCCTAACAGTCCGGAGAGGAGATTGAATGGTAGATGGGAGATACAGAGAGGAATGGGTAGAGCCAACGCAGTCACAAAACCAACGAAAAATAGCCTCGCTAATTTTTGCACGTGGCATTTCGCATACGTGGGAGCAGACTGTCGAGCCGTAACTTTTTTTTTTTTTTTCGCTTCCCTCCACAGAAAACGATTCAGTGCCGGTTTAACTCCGGAGGGAAAAAATAACTGTTCAAACCGGTTTCCACCGTTTCACGTTCTTTTCCACGATCGGCGAATAATTGCAGAGACCACACAAATTGATGATTTTGTACAGAAACTCGACGCTGCTACTAAGCTGCACTGAAAGATAGCGCCTGTTTGTTCTTCAGGTGGCACGTACATAACTACACAATAATTGTACATATCCAACACCAATGCTGGAATTTATGTAAAGCGAGGCTTTATTAGACACCAGGGTTGTGGTGTCTCTTCTTTCCGTCGTGTTTGCGTCTCAATTTTTCGCGCTGGTTTTCTAAAGTTTATTTATTAATCGAGTGAGGGATGAGGAGAGAATATACTGAGGAAGCGCAGAAGGTCCCCCAGCCTGGAGCTCTGCTCAGGGAGCAAAAGAAGAAGATAAAGAAAAAGGCGGCTGAGGAGTAATGACGAGGAGAGGCAGTATGATGCGAGTAATAAGCCCGTTCGTGCTCGAAGGGCCCGTTCAATCTTGAATCTAGGCCTGTATTAAATCAATATTCTAAGAGAGCGTTGATAGCTTGCTTCATTTATTTCTACGGTAACACGTTTTCACTGAACGCAGTGTTGTGAATGACGCTGATGAAAATATCTATTGCCTGCCGTGTGCAGTCATACTGGGGACAGGCAACAAGCGTATGTGCCCCACTGCCTCAGGTTCTCTGCACGCATCAGTTCGTCGAGTCCGCGCGTCGGATGCGATCAAAATATTGTCGCGTTAACACAACGCCTAGTCTGCTCCCTGACGAAATACGCTGGAAACCGTACTAACGGTGCATCTTCTTTTAGAATAACTCGAAGATGTTGTGTGTCCACAAATGAGGTTGCATAGTTGACCCACAAGTACAGCAATTCGCGAAAAAAAGACTCCAAAAATAGATGGCTAAGCTGAACCGCACACCGTTATTTTTTCATTTTGGTTTCATTCCGGTTCGAGAGAAACTAGTATATATATATATATATATATATATATATATATATATATATATATATATATATATATATATTACGGTTTTCGGCTTTCGGTTCAGTTCCGGTAGGTTACTCCGCATGGGAGGAACGCGGGAGAGGGGAAAGGTGCTTTCAGAAAGGATGCCTCGTTGGGGTTCTCTTTAATAAAATAAACGCTACTACTAGAAATGGCAACGGTTCCAGACAAAAAAATTGGACACGACAAACTGGAAAGATTTTTAAGCGAGGTACGGTACTTCAAGGCCTCCTATTTCTGTAAAATAAGCAGTAACTTATTTCTGTAAATAAGTTTTTCCACGCGGGCGACTGGGGACACAGGGCGTGCCGACGCAAAACAGCATTAAAGCAACGCAGCGCCAAGAAGACACTACGCATGCGTTCGTTCAGCTAACTGGAGTCGTCCAGCTAACGTTCATCGCATAATCTACGATACGAAGTTTCGTACGAGGCAATAACACTATTAACCTTCTCGCAGGCTACAAACAAAGGCGCACAACAACGCCTCGAGCAAATGCGTCTCGCGCTTTGCTCCGTCCACTACGTAGACAAACGCAAGTCACGCATGCAAGGTAACATTTAACATCACAACTGTCGTATGCGGACAACATCACCACCGATTATCGTTAATGAATGCAAACAGCACAGAATACTTCACATTCATCGATTCACGCAGTGCCTAGCCTCTGCATGGTTTTTTGCTTAAGTAGCCGATGTGTGCAAGAGCTACGTGTAAATAACATGGTTCTTATGGTTTTTTTTTTCATTATCAGCAAAACATATTACCTCTACATCTAAATACATCTAAACATGCATCTAAAGATAAAGATACATCTAAAGATGACGTTACAAACCAAACAAGTATCCAGCTGCTTCCTTTCTTGGCATATGCATATGTCATATGTCAGCCTAAGGACAGCTCCAACGTATGCATTCTATTAAATGTTTCACACATACTTTTAATTTCTTGCAATTGACAATGTTTAACAGAAAGTGTCAAATTATAATGCGGATGAAAATGCTTACCCATATCTGCAGCGAGGCGGAATTCAAACTAAACGCACAGCGACAGAAGCGGAAAGCGTGAAGTAAGATCCTCTTTGCTATCTTTGTCGTATCGCACGGCAGTTTGACCAAGAGTGTCGCTTCAAGCTAAAACTCAGTAACATCCATTTGCCAAGCCCACCCCCTAAACAGAGTTACAACAAATCAGACGCCGATAGCGCAAAAGCGGCAAGTTTTAGACAAAATGCTACGTCTTCACAGGTAATAACGCCACATCCTAACTACAAACGAAGAAGACAGTACTGCCCACATCAGCATTAACAAATGCACTTATGGCGTCTTTTACTTCAAGGAAATTTACGCTCAGAGAAGCCGTATATCAAGTTCAACACATGCTGCACTTCCTCTTAGAGTCCTTAAGCTGAAGCGGTCAAGCTGTTCTAAAGGGAAATAAAGTGAGAGGGATGGCATTCGGATCACCTTTGTGAAAAATTATCCCCCCCCCCCTTCGTTCATCCCTCTGGCAATACCTGTGCAGATGGTGTCAGTGTCAGTTTTAAGTGCATTATTGTCAACTCATTTCAAAATAAACGAAATGCGGGAAATATTGCGCGTAGCACGAATTTTTGTGTCTCCTACTCTCACATTCCTTTGCTGACGGTATTATTAGCCAACAATCCCATGCTCATACCCACTATGTGGGAAGGGCCAATGATCGCATAGATATCTGAGAACCACAAGTAAACTGAGAACCACAAATAAACGTTCTATAGGAGTCATGGTAACGAAGTGATGAGGAAAGGCAAATTACACGCTAACGTGACAAGAGCTGCAACAATAGGATTATTCACGAATCCCTAAGGAAAAGCACAAAAAAACACGGAAATTTACCAGCGCCACTGGTTAGATGTAAAAATAAAATCCCAAACCCAAACATGAAGCCAAAAACGTCGGTGCAATACCGCTTGCTTGGCCGAATTGTGATCATCAGATTTAAGTACACTGTAGTGGGAGCATTTGCCCTGTCTACGGACATCAGCACACAGCAGCATCGATATCGTCCACTACCCGCAAACGTTCACGATTTCTATGGCAATGGGCCGTTTCTCGTGAATAACTAGTCTTTTGGCGTATAAATCTCCCCCACCCTGGTTCACGTCGCTGAATACACCCCTAAACAGGCTCTCATTATAAATCTCCGTTGTGACTACAGGAAGCGCTCTTTGAATCGCTTTCTTTTAATGACAGCGAAAGACAGACGACTGACCACAAAAGCGGGCGAAAACGTTTTTCGTTTAAGAAAATTGAATGGTGGGATTCGACGTACGGAAACTGCACACTGGGCTATCAGAGACACCAGAGAAGAGCGTTCCGAATTAACTCTGACCGTCTGGGGCCGTTTAGCTACCTCTTAAGAGGAAGCTTTCGCTCGAGGGCTTCGATCTATTTTAAATATATGGGAAAGAAAGAATCGTTTTTCTGGGCAACCACTGCAACGTATTTGATGAATTTATTGCACTAAAAAGAAAATGTTCAACTCTACTGACTTTTGGAAGCACACCTTTTTGTTCTGCCGTCAGTTACCTTTCAGTTTCCTTCTTGAAAAAAAAAATTCTTGAAAATTGTAAACCTTCGGAAAACGAAACTATGACGTTTACAACCTCGATCTCAGCAATGAAAAACGATGTCGCATTTCTGTAAAATGCACCTAATAACATATCTAAAGTGGACGAAATGTATATATCATAAACGGTTCTGAAGTAAACTACTAATTTGTGACCAGGACTTTAACATATTCCTTGCAAGCATTGTGCCAAATTCACATAAGTTGCAAATTCATACATCAAGTTTTTCCGCTATAGATGGTCTACCCAAAGCCGTTTATCGAAATGTGATGTCTGTTTTCGATGCAGTAGTTTCGAATTGATAACCTTCGTGCTTTTATTTTGGTGTTAGCCTACAAACTTTCAGCATTTGTGAAAAATTCTCAGCCATACATAAAAATGCTGCTTCTTACAGTCACTCGAATTTAACTTTCTCTATCAAATGCAGCAAGTTAAAGTTCAATGTGAGTTGAATTCTGGGCTTTTACTTGCCAACACCACGATTTGATTACGAGGCACGCCGTAGTGTGAGACTCCAGATTAATTTTGACCCTCAGAGGATCTTTAAGGTGCCCCTAATGCATGGGACATAAATTCAAATCGGTCCAGTAGCTATCTCAGAAACGTCACAGTTTCCGCCAAAAAACGAACAACACATTTCGATAGCAAATTAAATAGTCACCTATACGAAGTAAGAATAGTAGTTTTATGAGCCGTATAGACTCGTAAACATTCGCTTACCAACTAATTTAACAAAGCATACTGTCACGCGCGCACAAGAAACTTTAACATCTCATTCGATGACCGCGGACACTGGCTGTCAAAATGCTGGCGTTGTGGAAGAACGACCGCCGCAGCAAGCAAATCGACCTTCGCGCTGCTTCTCGCTTGAACACGAACAAAACGGAGAGACCACAGCGCACATGAAGCTATCAGTCCTCGGTGCAACTGGACACTGTAATCATCGAAGATAACTTTCAAAATAGGGACTACGTGGCAGTGCTCAGTCGCACGATACCCAGTCGCCGCCTTAGTAAAAGGTCTCCACCCCCCCCCCCCCCGGGTGCCTTGCGTGCGATGGAAGACGGCATGCTTCCTCCCAGAATTCTTCCATTGCGCGCGCGAGATCGAGCCATAATCCTCGGATCACCCTTACACGTTTTGCTGCGATAGCAATTATATGACATTCCAGGTACATTTCTGCTGTCGCCGTCACCGTGATGTCGTTGTAAAGTCGAAGGGATATAACATCGTTGACCCGCGCTGTATGCAGTATGTGCGAGTGAAAGCTTGCTAGGGCGAGCCGACAATGCTGTCTCATTGCGCGCGCGCAAGGGAGGAAGGCGCGGATGAAGTGCGCCGTCTTCCGTCGCGCGCAAGACACCGGGGCGGGGCCGTTATACTCTGGGTGTGGCTGTGTACAGCTTGGTCGCGCCGGCCCTATGTTTAAAGCGATCTGCGATGGGGGACAGAGTGCATGCACCGAGTGCTTATCACTTTTTGTGCGCTGCGTTATCGCCGCTTAGTTCGCGTTGAAGCGAGAGGCAGCACGAAGGTCAATTCACTCGATGCTGCAGCCGAGCTTTCTCACTCCAGCGTTTTGAGAGCGAGTCCAAGCGGTCATCGAGTGAGATGTGTTGACCCTAGCTAGTGCGTGCATGACATCATGCTTGTTAATTTAGTTAATAAGCGCTTGTTTACATGTTTATTCGGCCGACAAAACTACCATCTTTACTTCGTATAGCTGTCTAATAATTTGCTATCGCAGTCAATGCTTCGCCTTTCGAGCGAAACTTCGACTTCTTTGCTCACACCCACAGAATACCCGCGGCGGCCACGATGTTATCGCATTTGTATGTTATACGCAACATCACGGCGACGGACACGGCGACGACTACGGTGGCAGTGCACCTGGAGTGTCCATACAATTGCTATCGCAATAACGCATTTCTGAATTTCACATGAATTTGAATAGGCGGCATCAGCGTTGGGCCCGAACTAGAGCTTGTGGAGACGCTCGACTCCCACTAATCGCATGATGTTGTTTTCCCCGCATGGCTCTCGTGTCTCCTCTAATCCAGCTACTACACGTAGCTGTGCGCCGCCGGAGGTGGGTGCAGAATAGTACGAGAGATGGCGCGAGTTTTGCGTTGTCACCGCCACCGAACGGCGGGGTTACTCGATCGCATAACGCCTCTCTAGAGATGGGTAGACAGGCTAACTTCTTTGGGAGGCTCGGAATGGCTCAGCTCAATGAAACGAACCGTTCTTTTAGAACGGCCCACCGGTTCACTTGATAACCTGTGTTTTGCATATATATAGTTCACATAATTGGCTGTGAGAAAAAGGATGTATGCGTTAGTAAATTGAGAGTGTTAGGATCATTTTGGTTATGCTGATTAACTATTTATTATTTCCTATTTATCATCATCATCGTCGTCGTCGTCAGCTTATTTATGTCCACTGCAGGACGAAGGCCTCTCTGATTAAATGTTTCTAAAGGTGCGTCCGACGTCCCGATACATTATTTTTACAAGCACATTGGAGGGACCTGGCAGTGTGTTTATGTAAGTACATCTGACGTTTCTCGTTGGTTTTTCCATGTTTAATGCTCGGATACTGCGTGCATAAGCACACTGAACAGCTAAGTACATGCCTCCCTCGCGTCAGCGCTTATTCGGCGTGCGTTCGCGTGCAACGTGCCTGTTTGCAACGCGTGCAACATATCGACATACGCTTCATTACCATAAGAACTGCTACAACTACTTCCATACCGTTTATGCGTGATTTCACACCAAGAAAAGCACATACTATTCGGTGCCCCTCGACGCGACACTTTGACAACGTGTGCTCACGCAAATAGAGCAATGCTGCAATTACGCTTGTCTATCGCTTCACTAAGTGATTGGCGGAAATCGGTTCGTGTCGCAACATTTCACAATTATCAAGATGTCGAAGTGGAAACTGCAATCCGCAAACTGACAGAAGCGTTAATTAACGAACGCCGAGAATCACAACTTTTCTCCGTACAGTTAGCTCCGCGGCCCGCTCTTCAAGTCGCATTCAGTTTTCGTTCGCGAATAGGCGCGAGTACCCTCGCCGTGCCGTTTCCTTTATCCCTCAAAACTGTTCTTTCTTGGGGCTTCTTCGGGAGACTGCTTTATTAATACTGCAATTCAGACCACTAATTAAAAACTTGAACACTTGTATCGCAGAGTTAGGGCGTTGTATAAGACGCTGTGTTTCTGCAAACGTTTAAAAGTGTTTTCAGCCATACCGCGAGAATACACACACTTATACTTTGGTTTAGCTTCGTCTACTTAAAAGTTAGTAAATGCTGCATATGTGGGTTGTGCAAGACGGAAGGGGGAGGGGGGGGGGGAGGAGCATAAAGCAGGGGAGTCGGGGGGTCGGGATAATTGTGACTATTATCGAGTAACTCACTTCGATAGTAGTGGTTGCCAACGCGACTGAGGGCGCGCTTTTCTAACAAAACGAGCAGAGGCTCTTGAACACGAATTGTTTTTTTCAGAAACGACGAAATCAGGAAAAATTCATGCTACAGAAATGTGAGCACATTGCAGTCACTTATGAATATTACAACTACCGAAACTCTCGCAAGTGAGTCAGGTGTTTTTTTTTTTTTTTTTATGTTGAGGTAAAAGCTCCGATGGCTAGACTGGGCGCCTGCTTTGGATACCCATTCACCACAAAGATTAGTCTTTCGTTCCTTTTTCTTTTTGTTATGTCTGTGGAAGTAATTGCCTGACATGGCGGAAGCCTTCTGGCCACTTACATCTGACAAGGCCAGACGACATGAAACAGTGCGTCATCACTGCTGCTGGACCTCCACACACATCGGACCGTCGCGTCATGCGTTTAAGTAAGCTTCTAGCACCGTTTTGTAGCGTTAGCTACACTGGCCTAGCCAAGCCCGTTTCGCGCGGCACCTCAAGAGCCGTGCTGCGCATGCGCAAGGCTCAGTGATGTCACACGGCTTGCGCACCGGAGCCACCGGAGCCGGCACCTCTCGCGCACTCCGCCGCCGCCGCGCGCGACTCACCGCCGCCGGTCTGCGCACTCCAGAGGAGTGACGTCGTAGCCGTGGTAGACGCACTGGCGCCGGCGCGCGCTCGCTGTGCAGTCGACGTCTGAAGGCCGTTTCACATGGTGCGATTTTGCACTGCGATTATCGCACCGGAAGTGCGATTTCCGTCGCATGCGACGAAAATCGCAGTCGCAGGGCCGTTTCTGCGATTTTCGGCTGCGACCAACCGGTTGGTCGCAGCGTCGCAACGTCGCAGCAATCGCTGCGATTTTTCCGTCGAAATTGCGCCGAGAGGTATTTCGCAGTCTGTTATGGAAAATGGCGGCGGTCGCTCAACGCAACGTTTATAGATACTTTTTTGTCTATAAATATTGGATCAACGAGCCTCGAACAGTGCAACTAATTGAGTGGAGCCTTGGATTACGCCATCGGTACGTAACATCAGCACCGACACGCGAACAGTGCAGATAAAAACTCGTAGGTCAGATTCGGTTCTGTGATATCTACGAGTTTGTTGACACGCTACGTTGCTAATCTGGCGACGCTGTTTTTTAGGTTGGCTTCGGGTGCTGATAGTACGTACTTTTGCGTGATTTTCCGTTATTCACACGCGCTGCGAGTGTGTAAATACTACGAGGTGTCCCTCACGGGAAGGCATGGCCTTCGTATGTCGTCCCAATTTTCTGGTTCTGGAGACAACTCGCGATATACGAAAACGCCACAGTTTTATCGCGGTATGCTTTTACGGACGGAACAATTTAAAGAATATGCAACTACGGACAAATGCTGTGGTCAATAGGTCACGCTATACGCGCGACCATTTAGTTGGAGTCGGTTGGTTTGGGCTTTCATGCGCATTTTCCCCAATGAATTATCTCATTTCAAGGTTCTGTTACTTCCGCTGCGAGACGCAAAGCGAACGTGCACACTGGATATCGTAATGAATGTTCTACAATAGCATATTTCACGCTTTGACTGGGAATAAGCAGTATTGCCAATTGATTTTCGAAGCAATATTTAAACAGTTTTTTTCTCATTTTTCTGATGCATCATTTTTCTCCTGAATAAAAAAACCAATAAACCTTCAGTGTGTTGCAGACTTTGTATCTGTACTGCATCTGTATTAACCCTCACATTAAACGGTAATTGCACATTTCGCTTACTTCAGTGCATCGAATTACTTTTGTTTATGCTGGTTGTAACATATCGCAGTACTCTAAGAAACTACTTAGCCATAAACATCCTTGCCTTTTCTTGCTTCTCTGTCTCTACTTCCTGTAAAACACATGCAATAATGCGAAAAGCAGGCAGACATCTGGTCTTTATAAGTAGTAGATAACACATTAAACAAAAGCAGATCAAAATTGTGCAGTGAAGTCAGCCGGTTGCATTCCTTCGTGTAAATGATAGGATTTTTTCAAGTGTGGGTGGGTCTTGCATGTCCACAGCTCATAAAGTGTGCAGACTCATCACGAGGCGTAGGTATAGCCCATCAAGATGGAGGCAATGTTGCTAATGAGTCTGCACTTACATGTATTACTGCATAAACTCTTATAACCATATCCCATCATTACTCAATCGAGCTTGCTCAGTCATATTCACCAAAATTCTACTTATCCGAGCTTGCTCTGACTCATATTCACCAAAATTGTACTTGGCCAAGCTTGATCTGACTAATATTCACAAAGATTCTACTCAGGCAAGCTTGTACCGAGTCATATTCACCAAATATCTACTTAGCCAAGCTTGCTCCGACTTATATTCATCAAAATTCTACTCAGGTGAGCTTGCACTGAGTCATATTCACCAAAAATCTATAGCTTGCCGAGCTTGCCTTGACTCATATTCACTAAAATTATACTTGGATCAGCTTTCCCTGACTACCACATGACAATATTCACTAAAAGTTTACTCAACTGAGCTTGCTCTTACTCGTATTCACCAAAATTCTACTCAGTCAGGATCAAACGAACTCAGACTGACGGTTAGTTCGAAGTCTTAGTGAGCCGACGTTTGAGTGAGTTCACCGTGCTATGTATACATTACATTATGTGACCTGTGCGGTAAATAAGCAAACATTGTCTATGAGTACGTGTTGCATCGGGTGAAATAAGGACAACTGTAAACACTGCAGTTAGTTTTCTAGAGTTCAACTGACCGTTGCGTGAAAGCTTCGCCTCATGTCGATTCAAGCAAGTGCATTGGATCTGCATCATATTTTTTGCCAATCCTGCTGGCTGTCCTAGTCATTACTGGGTGGCCACATTTTGTACATTTCAACACAAAGTTGAATAAATGACTGTAGTGCAATATATTAAAAAAATATGCTTGCATCACTGCACGTATAACAATCACAACATGGCACAAACACATGCACATAAGATGGACACAAATGATAAATACATAAACAGATGGAATCAGCTAGCCACCACCTATTGAAAAAAAAATGTGGTTGATCCCTCTTATATAGGAATCGGTATAGAACACGAAAGTGAAACGTGTCTTCACAGAAGTAGTGTAATGTTTATTGCACATTGATATATAATGTCTATTGGTGTTTTGTGGCTAAAGCGCCCTTAGGCGTTGATGCACCCACGCTGACGCCTGGTGGCACGTCTCCTCCATCACGACTACCAACGTCGATGACCATGAGCAACCGTCGTGCATATGGAAGCGGCACTACGCTGCACACGCTAGCACAACGCGAAAGACGAAGCACGTAACTGACACACTAATACAACGCGCAAGACAAAGCACGTAAGTGAATCGTCACCGAGTCAAATCAGCGCGTACAGCGCGTCGTAATTGCAGCCTCCGCGATCAACTTCAGAAACATTTTCAGAGCTAATTGCGGAGGCCACGCTCCGCTGTGCTGAGTACGGTGAACGCCACCTAGGTGGCGTTGGTAGTGCTTCTTGATGCCAGCGTCCCTTCGAATGCTGGCATCGAGGCGTCGTAGTATAGTGCCTAGAATATACTTACTAGTGTGCCGACCGCCGGGCGTTTCCAATGGGAGACGCTGGCACCGCCGGTGATGCCTTCCACCGGAGGCCACCAGACGGCGACACTGTTTGGGACCGTGCTAACCGAGCGGCGCATCACGCGTCACTTGCGCTTCGGATGCGCGTTCGTAAGCGCAGTCGGTTGCGGCGCGTTGTAGCTTTCGAGCAAGTAGCATGTGGTGCCTCCGCATGTCATTGCTGGGTTTCTTTCAGTGCGCGTGGTTCGCACTTGTGTCTGTTCACGGACGGAACCGAGATGTCGTCGCAGAAAACGAGGCGTAAACACAGCACCTGTTTTGTCCCATATTGTACAACTGGATACCGCTCAAACAACGAGCAAGTCTCATGAATTATTCAGCGCGCCTGTTGACTGGCCAGAACGTTTTGCCGAGTGGGAGAAGAATATAAGAGGGCTGATCA
This sequence comes from Dermacentor silvarum, assembly GCF_013339745.2. NCBI lineage: Eukaryota > Metazoa > Arthropoda > Arachnida > Ixodida > Ixodidae > Dermacentor > Dermacentor silvarum. The sequence continues at coordinate 55,564,989 of NC_051161.1, read as the reverse complement.
AAGGCTAACTCTGGCGGCTGTCGCTTGTGAGAAACACTTTAATAATTGCTACATTGAGCGCTCCTTCAAAATTAGTCGACGGCGTGTCACCCATGAAAATGTGCCCCGTTTAATTACCGTCATTTATGTTAATTAATTTAATTTATGGTAATTAGATACAACTTGGTGCGAATTTAGCATTTGTGGACATGTCTCGCATAAAATAGTTTACTGTCGAAAAAAGCTACACTTCTTCGGAAACCACGTATTTATTTATTGGTATTTTTCGCAGAAGCACCCCATATCGTGTAGCGTTATAATGATAACTGTACCTACGATCGTTTGTAAGTGCAACGAAATCATATTCTTTCGATTACGCTTTGCACCCGCACAAACGCTCCGCAGAACGAAACGGGCTGGGACAGCCCATTGGCGTCTGTAGCACACACGCGCGTTGGCTAGAGACGCCGCTCGGCATAGCACGGTCCGTACGGCTATCGCCGTCTGGTGGCCGCCGGCGGAAGGCATCATTCTCCGTGCCACCGGAAAGCCCGCGGTCGGCACACTAGTAAGTATATTCTAGGCACTATAGTCGTAGTGCTCAGACATTGGCTCAGACCACCGAAGCGTTCACTGTCGGTGCGCGTTAGTGTCATAATGCAGTACTTCTCTTTTCTGCTCGTAGGCGGCGGCACCGCCCCGAGCAAGAGCGCGGGTACACGGAGGAGTGTTAGATATTTAAGGCGCGTCTGTGTAGCTCTCTGCAAATGCGTTTGTGGCGCAATGGGTTAAACGCTCGGCGATCTATCGTCGCGGACCGAGAGGTCGTGGGTTCGATTTCCAAATTTTGCATGTTTGTGGAACTTTTTCTTCTGGTTTCTTTCTTTGTATTATGTTCTATGACGTATTTCCGTGACGGAAATACGTCAGTGAAGTCTTGGTGGACCCCGGCATAAAACACTTTCGTGTTAAAAAAGAAAAAGCACAGGACTACGTATAACCATTCCCCTTGCCAGGTACATGGCCTATAGGAGAAACACACGTGCAACCTAGCAGTTACCTCGAGGTAGCAGCTATGGACGCTTTTGCATTCGCAGCTGGCCACTCAACCACTCAAGTGTGTTCAGTGTGCACTTGTACTTAGGCACACTTTTTATTGTCTGTATCTCAAAAATTTAATGTGGCTCCTCAAAATTTTGAGAATGTTTGGATTCTGAGGCTTGCAAAGGTAAATACTTTTATTCCGTTTTCGTTCAAGGTGAAGGCTCATACAAAATATTAGGGATATTGTCAGTGCCCCTCACTTTCTCGCAGAACATAAGTGGTCTGTTATTGAGATTCTAGCAGCTTTTCAGCAGCAAGAAAGGGAATCAGCTTCCCCTGTTTTCAGCATTGGGTTAATGCAGGCAATTCAGGGAGGCATAAAGTTTTGCTAATACAATCGGTTCAGGAATACCAGATTCGACTGTACCTTGAGACTTTCCTTGCACTTTCTTATTTTGGTCAAATAACCCAGTTTGAAATGGCTCCAGTTAGCATGCTCTAACATTGTTCTAATATAGGTTAAGTACATGACTAGCTTAACAGAAAGGGATGCTGGCTTTCATTTCCAGGAAAGGAATCATAGCACCTGCTCTAGTTGAATATGTTTTTGGTTATCAGGGGTATTCAGCCTCACTTTAAGGATAACGTGCTTAAGCAGGTAGAAGCACACGCATGCCATTAGCGGATAGTTTCGATAGCTTCTTACCTTACACTTGCCACCATGAATACAAAATTTTAGCGTTCGATTTTGTTATTAAACAGACAAACGTACTCCTAACAAGGTATTTTAATGTTAGCCGTGTGGCTACGCGGCTGCGCTACGTACTGCAGCATATTAACTTAAGCTTCTTGATACAGATTCACAGCACACTAACAGCGCAAGAAACAGGACGAGAAAATAGACGACGCCCATGTCTGCCAGAATGATACGATACTACGTACACTAGTGACTGCAGCTGCTAAAAAAAATGTGGTGTCGGCTTTTACGCCTTTCGAAATATTCAGAGAGCACTTGTATGAATAATTACAGCACAGGCGCCGAGACGGACGAACCAGGCTGGCGCTAAGATAAACGCTCACAACACAAATTCTATTGCACGTTCAGTATTCAGTAATTACACACATATCATTTGCGGCTTTGTTCAGGGGCAGACGTGCGCTTTTGGGTTGGTGCTTGCTGCTAAGTTTGGTGCAAGAATATTGCTAGGAGCAGGAACCGCTAATGCGCAATCACGAGCAATACACACACATCCGTTTTTCAGAAGCTGACGTTAATCAGGGGTAGCGCGAGGGTCTCTGCGTTGACATGACGACTCCGCTGCAGCCGAATTCCGAATACTGCATATGCGATGACAACAGCTATAGGGGCTTGTTGATAGGTCCTCTTGTAATTTGTTTAACCGCAGGTAGAACGACACAGGCATAAAACACACACGAGACAGCACACAACTATTCTAGCCACTGTAACACAACGCTGAACGACCACCTGCGAACAGCTGTTTACGTCCGCCATTTCTCCTCGTATTGAACTTCACAAACCGCTGTTGCGCACTCAAAAACAAACTAAACTTTGAAGCGTTTTTAAATTACAAAACGCACGTATTATTTGGTCCTAATAAAGAGAGGTCAATTATATTATAACGCGCACGTATTTTTCATTACATTAAACGAATTTATGCGGCGTGTGCGACAAAATCTGGCAGCAAGCAACTCTGGGCGTCGCATAATCGCATTGTTGACATCGCACCATGTGAAATGGCCGTTGCGAATTTCGCATCTGCGAAAATCGCAGTGCAAAATCGCACCATGTGAAACAGCCTTGACACTGCGCTGGAGCCGCTGCGCTTCCGACTGGCGTTTGCCAGTATGGTATAGCCATGTAGAAGGAGAGCGCAAATGCTGCTCAACAGCGCAGAAGAACGGAGAAGCTTGACTCATCGGATCCCGAAGTAGTTGCCTGGCAATTAGCGGTTGAGCGTAGGAGACAACCAGGAAAGCTAAGAATAATCAGCTGAACCTTTGCTAACGCTACGTATATCCTGGCATAGCCGAGCTAAGCCACTGCAACTTTTATTTACAAGAGCTACTGAGCGCATGTAAAAAAAACGGGATATATGACTTGACGGTACATTGGATTTGGGGGTCGAGCGGCCGGGGGGACGCATTGCTGGCTGTCCTTTTTCATTCTTGTATTTAAGTGGGGAAAGTGTTTTCGCCACAGCAGAGACACTGGTGAAAAAGGGAATAGATAGAGAAACGAGAGAAGGACGAAAAACGAAGTACTTCGAGACGTGAAATCGAACCATAGACCACATCTTAGCAGTGAGACACGTTTCCCCAATGCCACCCCTGTTGCTAATTAAATGACTTTTTAAGTTGTTATATTACCCATTCCATCGAAATTGTTAAGAGAGTTTGCCGCAATGCCTTTGTTGATTGCAGCGTTTCGACGGAAAAGTCTTGTGCGCTTTTGGTCATTTCTACTCTAAAATCTCATCCTATAACGTATTTAACAGATAGAGCCGCTTCTAAACACCTCCATTATTAGGATATGTACATATAGCGCGCCAATTATTGCAGTGTAAACCTCAAACACAAACCTCATCGGATGCGGGTCTATAGCCTATCGCAGACAAGATGCCGCGCTTTGGCACTGACGCGTCAGCAGCTTTCGGGGCGCAGCTTTGGTATACATATACAAAGCCATGGCTTTGAGCGCGCGTAAGATGCACACTTAGTGACAAGGCTTGCGTTTGAGACCGCTGCTTCCGCTGGAGCGTGGTTGTATTGCCACGTGTAATTTTATGGGCACCCCAAGCGCATTCTTGCCGTCGCCGTCGCCATGATGTTCCGTGTAAAGTCCAACAGCGATAAAATCGCCACCGCGCTCCGTGCGTTGTGTGTACGAGTGAAAGCGTGCGAGGGTGAGCCGGCAACTGCAGCCTAATCTCGCGCAGGCGAGACAGGAAGGTGGCCGGTAGCGCACGGTCTTCGTTCACGCGCGAGGCACGGGGAGGAGGCGACGAAGACGGGAGGAAGGGGTGCGTTCTGCTTACGCGGCTGCTTCCTACGGAGCTATCTTGAAAGCGATCTGCGATGGGCGAAAGTGCATTCGCCGAGTGCCGGTAGCTTCGTATTCGATTCGCTTTCGACGTTTAGTTCGCGTTGAAGCGAGAGCCAGCGCTAAGGTCAATTTGTTCACTGCCGCTTGCGCGCTTTCTCACTCCAGCGTTTTGACGAGCTCCCGCGGTTATCGAGCGAAATGTGTTCATGTTTACCTGTGCGCGCGTGACACCGTGCTTGTTTATTTAGTTAGGAGGCGAATATTTAGAACTTTATATGGCCGATAAAACTACTATCCTTACTTCGTATAGCTGTCTACTAATTTGCTATCGCAATCGATGCTTCGCCTTTCGGGCGAAACTGCGACTTTTTTTATTGCGATAAAAATTATATGGACACTTCAACCGGATTTCTGCCGTCGCCGTGAGGTTCCGTATAGATAAAATCGTCGCCGCGCGCTGTATGCCCGAGCGGAAGCGTGCGGGGGACGCGCGCTATCACGGAGAGCGAACGCACGGCGGCAAGCAAACGCGTCCGTCGCGCGAAAGGTGTGTGGGTATGGGAGAGAGGGAGGGAGGCGGGGCGACGCTGCGCTCTGGCACCAAAGTCCTATCTTGCAACCTGGCGCAAGGGGAACTTTCTACTCAATCTCCCACGCGCAAGCAAGGAAGCGGGAAGGCAGCGCCGGAGGGAGTGGGGGGGGGGGGGGGGGGCGCACTTCTACTCTGCCAACAACCGCGCTCGTCGCTCGCCCGCACCGTCTCTTATCTCCACATGGCTCTTACCTTTGTATGCCCTGTGCATTCGCCGCTCAGTTTCTGTTGCAGCTATAGACCTCACGTACCTTCGCCCGCTGTGGCGTATGCGCTTGCTGCCAGCGTTTTGACAGTCGCTGTCTCCAGTCATTCAGTGTGATCTATTCATGTTTGCTTGTGCGCGCTCGCACCACGCTTGTTCATTCAGTTAGTAATAGTCGGGCCACATTTTCCAACGCACGCTACACATGCAATGCTGCCCGGATCGGCAGTGCAGCGCTACAGGTGTGTCCCTTCGCACGCGCTGCCCACGGGAAGCGCTTGTCATCAACACCACCGTTTCACACGTGCCTTCTCGTGGTCATCGAGTCTCTCTCCATGTCGGTCTACTTACGCCGCAGCACACCTGCTTACTTAATCAGCTCATGTTTACTACAATTCATAATGCTGCTAAAGCCGCTCACCTTACTTCGTATGACATTGCTGTGTTGCTATTGCATTCATTGCTTCGCCCTTAGGGCGAAACTGTGACATTTTTCATATCGGGGGATTTCTTTTATCGCCGAGAAATACGACCAGAAATTAACGAGGCTGCTTTTAGCGTTGTTATCGGGGATTTCTCGATGTTCTCCTCCGCGTTTGCATGTCATGACGCCTAATCGTACAGGTAAGTTCAATAAATGTTATCCATTTACCCTAATCTATAATTATTTGTCAAGAATACAGCGGTCGTCGATACCAAAATACAGCAGTCGTAGTTAACGTAAACCTATCGCGCAAGGCACTTCCAAAAAAATTTGCTGCGGTTTACGTCAGCTAACCCTGGATATGCAAAACGAAAGCTTGTGTTTATTTTTTTTCTTTTTGGTCCAAAGCCTGCCTTTTTCTACGGTTGTGGTCCCGCTTCCGGTGTTTTGAGAGCCGAGCGGCTCGCTCTTTCTCAGTCTCCGACGCTAGCTTCGCGTGTTTGGCATTCCGGACGCTCTCCAGTGAAGCGATATCCAGCGATATCCGCGGGGTGGTCAGACGCCGTTTACTGACGAGTGACCACGGCTCAAAATCTCCAGCTCCCGCGCGACGCTCAGAGAAGACGGTCCGGCCTCGCTCTCACAATGCCAAGCTCGGACAAGCGCAGAGTTCATCTTAACCAGGCGTGCAGAGAGTCAATTGGTCAGGCGGCGACCTAGCTGCGGAGAGTGCATGCGCCAAGCTGGCGGTGGTGGCGGAGCTCGGCACGGCGAGTCACGTGTTGCCCTTCCAAGGCTACGGCGCAGCTGCAGTCAAATGAAGGTCAAATCGCTGGTGACGGCGAAACTCGGCCCTATTCTAAAGCGAAAGCAAAGCTTTCGCTTTAGAATAGTGAACGTTCAGGTAAAACAAAATTACACCGCCCGTGCATCCCGTAGAGATGGTAAGCCAGCGAAGCTTCTGAAATGTGTGCCAGCGGTGTTTATCTATGGATAAACACAGGTGGTACACTCAATTAAGGAGTACGTCTTTACCTAGCGCGGCCGCACGAGCCGTTCGATCGGCCTGACATTGCCGCTTGCGCTCCGCATCGCGGGCCCGATCTTCTGCTGAGGCGTTGGAGCGCATGTCCAATGTGGGTATGATCCACACGGGATTTCTTTCTTTCCTTCCTACTTTCTTTCCTCCTTTCTTGTCTCTTGCTCATACTCGCATACCCCTGGCTCATACGTGCAAATCCAGTGCGGGTATGCCCCACACGTGATTTTATTATCGTTAATCGGGACGTAACTGACGAGTATTTGACGTTATTGATGTCATGACCTATCAGCCATATTAGTTATACATTCGTACCCTTCCATGCCAATTTTGGTGTATATACCAAGCGAACGAGACGCGACTTTTCGATCGGTTTTCGATAGGGTTATTTCCGCCGGAGGGTTCTTGTGGTCGGCACAGGAGTGTTTCACTTAGGCATGTACAGCTTCGTTGGAAAACCGGACATTAATCATTCACTCCTTAGATGATGAGCATTATTATGAATGTGGTCTGTGTATTTAGAATGTGGCCCCTTGGTAGTGCACAAGCAAAAGTGCCTCCTGGTTTTTGTATATCCGGTTAAAATTTCTTGAGAAAAATGAAGTCGAATTCTACCTTGAAATGGTGAAACGAGTATGAACAAAAAAAAATGTGGTTGATCCCTCTTATATAGGAATCGGTATAGAACACGAAAGTGAAACGTGTCTTCACAGAAGTAGTGTAATGTTTATTGCACATTGATATATAATGTCTATTGGTGTTTTGTGGCTAAAGCGCCCTTAGGCGTTGATGCACCCACGCTGACGCCTGGTGGCACGTCTCCTCCATCACGACTACCAACGTCGATGACCATGAGCAACCGTCGTGCATATGGAAGCTGCACTACGCTGCACACGCTAGCACAACGCGAAAGACGAAGCACGTAACTGACACACTAATACAACGCGCAAGACAAAGCACGTAAGTGAATCGTCACCGAGTCAAATCAGCGCGTACAGCGCGTCGTAATTGCAGCCTCCGCGATCAACTTCAGAAACATTTTCAGAGCTAATTGCGGAGGCCACGCTCCGCTGTGCTGAGTACGGTGAACGCCACCTAGGTGGCGTTGGTAGTGCTTCTTGATGCCAGCGTCCCTTCGAATGCTGGCATCGAGGCGTCGTAGTATAGTGCCTAGAATATACTTACTAGTGTGCCGACCGCCGGGCGTTTCCAATGGGAGACGCTGGCACCGCCGGTGATGCCTTCCACCGGAGGCCACCAGACGGCGACACTGTTTGGGACCGTGCTAACCGAGCGGCGCATCACGCGTCACTTGCGCTTCGGATGCGCGTTCGTAAGCGCAGTCGGTTGCGGCGCGTTGTAGCTTTCGAGCAAGTAGCATGTGGTGCCTCCGCATGTCATTGCTGGGTTTCTTTCAGTGCGCGTGGTTCGCACTTGTGTCTGTTCACGGACGGAACCGAGATGTCGTCGCAGAAAACGAGGCGTAAACACAGCACCTGTTTTGTCCCATATTGTACAACTGGATACCGCTCAAACAACGAGCAAGTCTCATGAATTATTCAGCGCGCCTGTTGACTGGCCAGAACGTTTTGCCGAGTGGGAGAAGAATATAAGAGGGCCGATCAAAGGCTAACTCTGGCGGCTGTCGCTTGTGAGAAACACTTTAATAATTGCTACATTGAGCGCTCCTTCAAAATTAGTCGACGGCGTGTCACCCATGAAAATGTGCCCCGTTTAATTACCGTCATTTATGTTAATTAATTTAATTTATGGTAATTAGATACAACTTGGTGCGAATTTAGCATTTGTGGACATGTCTCGCATAAAATAGTTTACTGTCGAAAAAAGCTACACTTCTTCGGAAACCACGTATTTATTTATTGGTATTTTTCGCAGAAGCACCCCATATCGTGTAGCGTTATAATGATAACTGTACCTACGATCGTTTGTAAGTGCAACGAAATCATATTCTTTCGATTACGCTTTGCACCCGCACAAACGCTCCGCAGAACGAAACGGGCTGGGACAGCCCATTGGCGTCTGTAGCACACACGCGCGTTGGCTAGAGACGCCGCTCGGCATAGCACGGTCCGTACGGCTATCGCCGTCTGGTGGCCGCCGGCGGAAGGCATCATTCTCCGTGCCACCGGAAAGCCCGCGGTCGGCACACTAGTAAGTATATTCTAGGCACTATAGTCGTAGTGCTCAGACATTGGCTCAGACCACCGAAGCGTTCACTGTCGGTGCGCGTTAGTGTCATAATGCAGTACTTCTCTTTTCTGCTCGTAGGCGGCGGCACCGCCCCGAGCAAGAGCGCGGGTACACGGAGGAGTGTTAGATATTTAAGGCGCGTCTGTGTAGCTCTCTGCAAATGCGTTTGTGGCGCAATGGGTTAAACGCTCGGCGATCTATCGTCGCGGACCGAGAGGTCGTGGGTTCGATTTCCAAATTTTGCATGTTTGTGGAACTTTTTCTTCTGGTTTCTTTCTTTGTATTATGTTCTATGACGTATTTCCGTGACGGAAATACGTCAGTGAAGTCTTGGTGGACCCCGGCATAAAACACTTTCGTGTTAAAAAAACGGAATTCTGTGACTACTGCAAAGCCGACATGCGCGCTCGCGCCGCAACGCAAAGCAAAACGCGATCAATTTTCTATTGTTCGTGTCGAATTAGTGCACTGCTATACAGCATCCGGCAGCTTTTCTAAAGAGTACGGGACAGTTTCGGCATTACATGCCCCATGATACGAAAGCATTGTACGCCCCACTATGGGGAAATACGTCTCCGTGACCGAAAGATGGTACCTAAAATGGCCCCCGACAGCACAAAGAGTAACAACACGCCAAACAAACGTTCGGATTCACGTGAAATTTCTTCTTCTTTGGGGGGTTTTACGTGCCGAAACCAGTTCTGATTATGAGGCACGCCGTAGTGGAGGGCTCCGAAATAATTTGGACCACCGGGGCCGGTATTTTGTAGCGATGCCTTATGCTTTATTCTATACTAGTCTTATCATCTACTGCTCACGGCTGGTTGATCCCGTTGATAACGTGAGCGGACCGTCGCTCTGACCATGCGCGAAAAGGCATTAGCATCGGAGAGGCGTCGAAATAAAATACCGGCCCCGCGGTTCTTTAAGCACTAAAACGCAATCACGCGGGCGTTTTTGCATTTCCCCTCCATCGAAATGCGACCGCCGCGGCCGGGATTCGATCCCGCGATCTCGTGCTCAGCAGCGCAACGCCGTAGCTGACTGAGCCACCGCGGCGGGTGGCGTCAAATTTCTTGGGGATGTTCTTGTAAACAAAGTAAATTAATGGCTTTGAAAAGATAACTTGATACATTTTGGTCAGGGTGGCAATCGAACCCGGGCCTTCCGGGTGCGAGACGAGCACGCTTCCCTGAAGGTAGGGTGGCTCCACGGTTTTGGCTGACTAAAGATATGCCTAGTGCGTTCGTTCACGATAGCGTTCATGCGTGCAATGAGCGTGTTCCTGAAGTTCCGTGATTTACGAATGGTATAATGCTTTCGCATTCCCACAAACGAGCAGTCCATAAGTGTCTCCAAATATTCTTTTTCAGGACTACTGGGGGGCTTCGAACGCGAAAAAAAATGCAATTCTGCGGTTCTACGCGCTAAAATGACGATATTAACACGTTTGCTTCTTTATCTGTATCCCGTGAGCGCATTTCAACGGCTAAGAATTGTTAAAGGTTACGACCCAGCTCAAGACGCGCCTTTCGGTATTTGAAGTTTGTCGAATTTTATCGATGCTTCTATCTGTTGCCTATGTTGTCGCCGAGCCGCGTGTAATCGAATTCTGTGCGCGATGGGAATGCTGGTGTACTAGTACATTCTAGAACTTACGCGAGCACTAGCGATTACACTGGAAATTTTGGTGAGTCATGTATAAATGGCCCACGCGCCTAATCCACAGATCAGATTGTCGGCGATCGCTGACTGTGTTCGCCGCTATCGTTGTTTTTAATGTCGCTTGCGTTTAGGGGCGCGAGTTCGCCCAATAAAAAATGTCACAGTTTCGCCCTAAGGGCGAAGCAATGAATGCGATAGCAACACAGCAATGTCATACTAAGTAAGGTGAGCGGCTTTGGTAGCAATATGAATTGTAGTAAACATGAGCTGATTAAGTAAGCAGGTGTGCTGAGGCGTAAGTAGACCGACATGAAGAGAGACTCGAGGACCACGAGAAGGCGCGTGTGAAACGGTGGTGTTGATGAGAAGCGCTTCCCGTGGGCAGCGCGCGTGCGAAGGGACACACCTGTAGCGCTGCACTGCCGATCCCGGCAGCATTGCATGTGTAGCGTCGTTGGAAAATGTGGCCCGACTATTACTAACTGAATGAACAAGCGTGGTGTGAGCGCGCACAAACAAACATGAATAGATCACACTGAATGACTGCAGACAACGACTGTCAAAACGCTGGCATCAAGCGCATATATACGCCGCAGCAGCGGGCGAAGGTACGTGCGGTCTATCGCTTCAACGGAAACTGAGCGGCGAATGCACGGCGCATAAAGGTCAGAGCCGTGTGGAGATAAGAGACGGTGCGGACGAGCGACGAGCGCGGTTGTTGGCAAAGTAGAAGTGCCCCCCCCCCCCCCGCTCCCTCCGGCGCTCGCTTCCCGCTTCCTTGCTTGCGCGTGGGAGATTGAGTGGGAAGTTCCCCTTGCGCCCGGTTGCAAGATAGGCCTTTGGTGCAGGAGCGTAGCGTCGCCCCGCCTCCCTCCCTTCCATACCCCCACGGCCTTTCGCGTGACGGTCGCGTTTGCATTCCGCCGTGCGTTCGCTCTCCATGATAGCGCGCGTCCCCCGCACGCTTCCGCTCGGGCATACGGCGCGCGGCGACGATTTTATCTATACGGAACCTCACGGCGACGGCAGAAATCCGGTTGAAGTGTCCACATAATTGCTATCGCAATAAAAGTTAGGTTCGGCTGCCGTGCGGGCGCCTATCTTGAAAGCGATCTGAGATGTGGCCGAAGTGTGCGCCCGCGGGGCCTCATCTTCAAAGCGATCTGCGATGGGACAAAGTGCATTCGCCGAGTGCCGGTAGCTTCGTATGCGCTGCGCTTTCGACGTTTAGTTCGCGTTGAAGCGAGAGCCAGCGCAAAGGTCAATTTGCTCGCTGCCGCTGGTGCGTTTTACCACTCCAGCGTTTTCACGAACTCTCGCGGTCATCGAGCGAGATATGTTCATGTTTACCTGTGCGCGCGTGACATCGTGCTTGTTTATATAGCTAGTAAGCGAATATTTAGAACTTTATACGGCCGATAACACTACTATCCTTATTCCGTATAGCTGTCTACTAGTTTGCTATCGCATTCGATGCATCGCCTTTCGGGCGAAACTGCAACTTTTCTTTAACAAGCGCGTCTCCCAGAGACGCCAGCAACGCGCTCTCAGTTTGGCTATAAGAAACAAAGACACCAAGTGGACCCACCCTCCCGCCCCGCTCTATCGGTTTCGTAGCGGGAACGTCGGCAACATTCTACAGGGATCTATAGCCGCGTTTACATGAATGCGCATCACATCGCATCACATCGACTTTCTAGCGCATCGCATCTATGTTAACGGGGCTAATGCGCTGGCGGGAAAGCTCATCGCGTTTACATAAAGGCGCAGCGCTGCATCGCGTCGCTTTTCTAGCGCAAGCTCGATAACTCGTGCTTTGCCTCTCGCTATAATAAAGTCCCATATATAGGAAACGTACCGCCGTCCTTTGATCAACGCCGCTTCTCTCTCTCTCTCTCTCTGTATCTCTGATTGGACGATGATAGCCAGCGCTTTTACTTCTTTATATTTCATTTTTTTCCGCCTCAGCGCCATGTTAAAAGTCACTCTGCGCAGCCGCAGTCGCCGGCGCCGGCGGCGGCCGCGCGCCCGGACTGAAAGCTGCAACGAGGACTTTCTACGGGCACCAACGTCGACATGCTTTCGCAAACAAAAAGTAAAGAAGGAAACAAGCGCTTTAGGAGAGTAGATGCCGGAGGAAAGAGTAGATGGCGGTACTTTTACTATATAGGGACTTTAGCAATACGCTACCCCCTCTGCCGACTTGGCTATGCTGTGAACATCGCTGCGCACGCACCAAGCTCGACTTTAACAGCTCGGCTGTAAAAATGAGGTATTAGTCATCACTCTTAATGGTACTTCCAATGTATGGCACATATGTCATACATTGGAAGTAACAACGACCACTGAAGCGTTTTTTGAGCTAGGTGCGTTAAACTAGAAAGTAGTGAAGAAGTCGGCTACACAGAACTGAAGGAGTACGCTACAGAAGCCGTCGATTGCGGAGAAAGAAGAGAACAAATTGGGATCGATCCCTTCGTTGGTATAAACCATGTGATGAGGCAACACCAACTTCGTGCCTTCAGGCGAGAAGCATTGAGCGAGGAGGTTGAGCTTCAATTGGAAGATGAGGACATGGGAAGTGAATATCTTTTTTTAATAATAAACAAACCTTTGCTTCATTATAAGGGAAGGGTATTCCTGAAACTGCGTTTTGTCGAAGAACATGCCTCAATCTGGCCGTAAGGAATATATAGCCCAAAGGTTCGGCTGAGGCTGCGGAGGATGCCGCCCAAGCGAAAGAAACCACGGCTGAAGTCAAGCCAGATGAAGGATACAAAACAATAGAATCTAAGGAAACGCTTTTCCTACAAAGACCGCACGAGAAATAAGCAGATTTCAACAGTTGCTTTCACCTAACCATTGGAAGATTGCAAACAAAAATTAATTCTGAAAAAAAAAAAACATCGGCTCAGGAATGTAGACATTTATGCATGTGCTAAAGATCATGCCGTAGGAAAAAATGCGGTGGCAGAACATCATGACCTTAACGAGTGGCAAAACAGGCCAATACCGCTTCCAGCACAATAAGAATGGCTAAAGCATGTCAAATTCAGATAATCGAAGACCTGCACGCCAACATACTCAAGGGAGCGCGACCCACGCGGATGAATCATTCGTAACATGTGCAAAGGCCGAGATACACCAAGAACTCAAGAGCTATCATTTGAATTTGCGCACATAGCATATTTATGTAGCATAAATTATATGTACAACTTACCTGCAGGAGTCTCAAGTTCGTTGATACGCGTTTAAAGTTCTTCAGAAAACTAAGCAGCAGGAGCGCAGATTCACGGATGCCTAAATTCAGTGACTGCCCGCGTCCATTCGCTATTTCTTTTTAGTACCCCAGTTTTTACTTGGGAGCTATGGTTTTACGGTGAAGGGAGTAGCGCAGCCCTGTGCCTCTGGTTTCTACATAGAACAGCAGCTAATAGTAAAGATTCCGAGCTACTTTTTGTTTGACTTATACCCGTTACTGCATGTACTCCGCTATAACAAATTAGTAGATATAAATATGTAATTCTGGCCCCCCTCTAAACTTCGTTAGAACGAGTTTTTCTGGGAAGCGTGATAAGCAGCCAGGAATCTTTGAATACTGTCGCGTTCCGCTCTTAAAGGCGAAGCTTAAGCGTCCTCCAACTTTTTTTTTTTTTTGTATTGTCAGATGGTAATTTACAACTACAGGTGAAATTCTTTTTCTTTTTAGCGTCCCTTTAAATGATGCATTCGTGTCTGAAAGGAGATTACTGTCCTGTTTTAACTGTTTACGGAAGCTATCGGGAAGATCGCGACCTTTGCGCCACCAACCAGCCAATGAAAGCTTTCATTTTTTTCCCGAGTTTTCTTCTTTAATATCGACACCCGATTTTAACCCTCAGAATTTGCAAAAAATATACAAAAACAAAAGATTCACAACCCTAGATATATCCTGCGCAGCAGTTTGTTATCTATCGTTTAAGTATTAGTGTAAAGTCTGATATTCTATAGATTCTCAAGACATTTATTGCTTGGATAGTTGTAACTTCAAGATTTACCCATCTTGTATTTCACGTATTGTATTTTGGCTGTTCTCTCTTATTTTGCCTAATGCGCTATCCTCAAGAGTCAAGTCCCATACATGTGTGTATATTGTCTCCTTTGTGTCACTTCCTGTAAAACTGGGCCACCGGCCACGTCAAGCTTGCACTTCAACTGAATGAAATGCGATTAAAGCTGGTTTCTTTATACATAACTGAAACATGAAAAGAAATAAAGCGGAAATAGGTGAGGTCAACACGACCCTTAATGCGAAATCTCTAGTTTCACCATGTTCGTGTCCACTGCTTTATGTTATGAGGCGTTCCCTTCTTCAAAAAATGAGGTTCACTCTGTAAGAATCACTTTATTATCTATAGCAACCTATCACGCAGGGTGCGGCTCCTTTTGCCGACACAAGTATGCATTACATTTCCTTAACGTTGATCCCGCGGGCGAATGTTGGTCGGCACCGCTGCGTCGTCTGCGAGGCAGAGGAAGGATTGCGGTTCGTTTATGTGTTGAAGGCAGGTGCAGTTTGGCCCACATGGTGTTCCATGCTGCGCCCCTTGGGGACACTGAATCAGAGGACAAACATGGGAGCAGCTAGAGTTAACTAGCCATCGGAACTAAAACTACACTATACTGTATGCCTGGTTATTATACTACGGCAGAGAACGCAGTCAAAACAAGGTGACGTAAATGCATGCAAGAAAATTATTTTCGTGATTTTTGTTACATCACGACGTGTACACCACTGAATTCTACAGTATCCGTACGTATCTGCCAACTATTCGTGTAAACTCAAAGAATGTAAATTCGAGTACCAGGGGGAGACATTGAAGTGAAAAAGCTTGCGCATATATTGCGCATATATAGCCAATATATTGGCGAAATGAAACGACGGATTCAGCTGCGCTCAAATTTCGGATTAGGGAGTATCGTAATCATCGGTGATCTTTTTTTTATTCGTTATATGAGGTTCTGTGGTGTCCATAATAATATATACGATCCAGATTCTTTTCCTTTGGCGACGATACCGGGTGTGCAAATGGGTAAACTTTAGGAAGAGTTTAAAGGTAGTGAGTTTTTCATATTGTTTTGTTTGGGAATCGGAAATACTCGATATTCTATTCGACTGTCATTTTTTAAATGGTCGTATTAGTGATTCGATTAGAAAATTTTAGTATTCGAACACCGCCGTAAATTAATGTTCTTTTGCCCGGGCTCAGTACGGACGATAATTAACAGGAAATGCGGGAAAGAGGAAGGACGCGTTGTGGCACAACACCGCGTGCCGCATATCCGTTGCGACGTAAGATGACCGTCTTTGTGTCTATGGCTGCTGTAGCTGCACAGCAATAAACTTCATTCATAACTAGGCATGAAACATTGTTTTCTGTTTCTCATGTGCCAGAAAGACCATTTTGCCATCTCCTGACAGTACCTGCGCATGCGCCACGTGGATAAGTTGATAGTACTCTGCATCATTTAGACATAGGGCAGGACAAAGTTTAGTGTGCTGAACCGGTTCGCAAACTGTTATAACATTTTATTGATCTAAACGAGAACTCAGCGGGAATGAAATCGAAGTTCGCTGAAACCAAACTGAACCAGTATATTTTTTTGTCGGTTCGACACCCTCATCATAAGGAAAGGTGAGCTGAAAGAAATAAGCATGTTGCCAGTGAGAGCAGAAGCTGCAACCACCACACAATTCGCGCGAATGGACCAGCAACTGTGCCCCCGTCCATTTTCTTAGCAGTGTGTGTCTGTGTACGGAAAACCCTACCCTGGTTTTATTAGCCAGTGCCACTATATACCACCCAGGACAGCGGATGTCAAAAGGTATCCTTTCAGCCACAGGCCGTTTAACGTATGAAGGGCTGACTTCTCCTGTCGTGCAAAGTAGGCAATCACGCGGCATTCCAAGCAGCATATTTCGTTTCACGCCCTGGGATTTCTTGACTTGGACGCGGTGAGTTAATATGTCACATTTATTTGGAGTTCGCACCCAGGCCCTCAGTAAAATTAGTAATTATGCATTATGTAGGAGATCCCGTGATCAAAACTCTTTCGCTACCACGCCTATTCAGACGGGTCACCGGTGATCTATGCTTTAAATCGCCGATTACGACATCGTGGAGTATATTATTATGCACTTAGTGCTACCCAGTGCTTTGTCCAAGCACTCCACCTTTAGAATCAGTTGAAGTTTTCCCGCTGTGGCAATGTTGTGATTTTATTGCGATAGCAATTATATGCACACTCCAAGCGCATTTTTGCCGTAGCCGTCGTCGTCACCGTGAGGTTCCGTATAAAATCCAAAGGCGATAAAATTGTCGCCGCGCGCCGTTCGTTGTGTGTGTGAGTGAAAGCGTGCGAGCGTGAGCCGGCAACTGCAGCTTAATCTCGCGCACGTGAGAGAGGAAGGCGGCCGGAAGCGCACGGTCTTTGTTCAAGTGGTTCAAGCGTTAGGCACGGGGCGGAGGCAACGGAGACAGGAGGTGGGGGGGGGGGGGGGGGGGGGGTGGAGGGTGCGTTCTGGTTACGCGGCTGCTGCTATCTGCTACTATCTTGGCTGCTACTATCTTGAAAGCGATCTGCGATGCGGTCTAAGTGTGCGCCTACGGGTGCCTCATCTTCAAAGCGATCTGCGATAAGCCAAAGTGCATTCGCCGAGTGCCGGTAGCTTCGTATGCGCTGTGCTTTCGACGTTTAGTTCGCATTGAAGTAGGAGCCAGCGCGAAGGTCAATTTGCTCGCTGCCGCTGGCGCGCTTTATCACTCCAGCGTTTTGACGAGCTCCCACGGTCATCGAGCGAGATGTGTTCATGTTTAGCTGTGCGCGCGTGGCACCGTGCTTGTATATTTAGTTAGTAAGCGAATATTTAGAACAGTGTACGGCCTATAAAACCACTATACTTCATTCGTATAGCTGTCTACTAATTTGCTATCGCAATCGATGCTTCGCCTTTCAGGCGAAGCTGCGACTTTTCTGACGGATCTTCTTGCGAACTAATGTGCGTCTGTTGTAGTGAAAAGGGGCGCGGCTGTCACCCTCGAGAAAAAATCGCCCCGCTCGTGATTACGCCTCACTAACATCAACTTTTTGTGATGGAAAGACTCCTAGCAAGTTAAGAATCACATTACGCTATTGGCTGCGCCATCTGACAGTATAAGTATCATAAAATGATGCCAGCTGTTCAATAGTGAGCTTTCGTTTGGAGTCCAAGTAGTTTTATTCCAACAAAGCGCATTTCTGAAGGTCTGCCACATGTTCAACATGAGGGTCTGGCATTTTCAGCCAGTTTCAAAGAGTTTGGTATTCGCTTTACTTGTAAAATCCCAGCGAGGGACGCTGCCGGTGTTACTTCGCATTCATTGAAAGTCTCGCCCGTGGCGGCGGCGTCATGCGCGACTGCACCGCGAGAAAAGCGTCCCGCGGAAATAAGCTGCACCCGCACTTGAATTTAGTGATGAGGACTCAAAATACGAGTCCGAAGACGACAGCAAACCAGATTGAAGCTCTGATGGCGACGATGTTTTGAGTCTGTCTGGGACATGCGCAGCTCTTCACCAGCGAGTTTCGTTAACGGCCTTGAGTGGTCTCCTTCCCCGTGCGCGCTTATCAGCCGATCTTCGTACACGGCCGGGGAGCTACACTGATACCTGCAGGGTGCTTACTTTTCTTGGTCAGGATCTGCTGTCACCGGCAACAAAGAATATTGACTTCGCTCCAAGAAGACCGCCCTGAATACGTATTGGCCGGTCACTACGGAGCAGCGCAAGGCAGTTTACAACGGCGCGGAATTTCTTTTTGATCTTCACTACTGAGGAGGTAAAGACCATCCGGAAAAATGCAAACAAATATTCTTGGGTGCACAGTCTGTAGTTGCCCAGCTACGCTGAGAGATATGGGTCCTGGAAAGATGCGGCTCCAGACGAACTGATGAAGTTTATTGAACTTCTCATCGGAGCATCCTCACAAGATGTCGAAAAGGCAAAATGTGTTACGAGGGCCACAACGTTGAAATAACACAAACGTATTGTGCAAAAAATGCGCAGTCCACCTGCACTTCACAAAAACCAGGAACTGGTTCACCTTGATCCAAATTAATTCATAGTCCCCCACTACGGCGTGCCTCATAATCAGTTGCTGGTTCTGGCACGTAATGTTTTAAGGAACTGCTTCGCTGCATGGCACGAGTAATGAAGCAGCTCCTGGTCTTAATTTCTTTTTTGTATACGAAGAACGGCGGTGTAGAAAGCATTTATTGTTTCAGACACAATTCCTGGGTGATTTATCTTTCAAGCGCATATTCTGAATTTCTTTAGCCATTACTGCTTTTTTTTAAATATCATGTTTTTTGTTGATGTTTTTCCCAACTGGCCGCCCAACTTGCGCTTTCCGGACTTTTGATTTTTACAGCGTAAGCTGTTATGGGCTCATTTCAATAGCCGTTTCTGGTCGCGATGATGCCGCCGCTGCCCCGTAGCCGCTATCGCCGGGAATGCGAAAAAAAGTACCTGCTCTCCACCGGAATCGAATCCATGCCCGCTGCGTGGGAGTCAGAAACTTTACCACTGAGCCAGGCAAGCGCTTGCTATCACGCAGAAGAAAAATTTCCTTTATACGCACCCTGCGCCTCTGCGCCTGCACGCCTGCCTATGCGTGCCTGCCTATTCGACAACGTTACGCATGAGGCGTTACCACGGAGTAAGATAAGACAGGAGCGCCGACTCCGCTCGTCTGGAAGGGACACATTCTGAAACGCCGGTTCCTGCTTCCCAGCGTGTTCGCCAGATGGCGCTACGAATGAAGGAAAACTAAGAAGAACTGCAGGGGAGAGGCGGGCCCAACAAGCCGAAGGAGCAAAGGCGCGGGGGCTCTCTCGCGGCGCCTGCTTGCCTATCCGTTTTGTCGTCTCCTCCGCGCACGCCCTGACGCCTGTAGCGCACATAGCTGTTGCGGTTCACGGAGTTACGTTAGCAGGAGAAACAAGTCATGTATCATTTTATTTAATTTATTTTATACAGGCCAAATGCAGGGCATTTGTCAGGTGGCCTGCATGGAACTTTACAAGGCACAGGAACAGAAAATAAACAAATTACGGAAACTAAGACGGAAATAAAAGCTATAGCAAATGGTAAGGCGACATAACGGCAGTTCGGGTGGTCTCAAGCATTGACAGACGACAGCGAAAAGAAGTTTTTATGGAAAAGATGGCGTTTATCACTCTTTTTTTTTTTTTATCTGAGCACGCATCAAGTGCTAAGATGCTTCGCTTGCTTCTTTGTTTCTCGCAGTGCTTTTCGTGTCGCCCGGTTCTCTTGCGAGCAGAATCGCCACATTGTCATTAAACATAATAATTAGGAATTCCTGCCAGTGTTTCCTGCTCATTATTTCACAAGAGAAGCTCTGATTATGTGTCTGCATAACTAGGGGAATCATCTCGAAGGCGAGGCTGAGAATTTACAGGGTAGCCAGCCGGTATTTACACTGGCTAACCTCCTGGTCTTTCTTTCCCTTTCTTTCTCTCTCTTTACATTACGGCATGTCTCTGGACAAGAAAAGGCACCTGCACTGTGTGTAGTTGTAGACAAATTTAAATTGAGCTCCTCCCGTCCTTCCGCATTGGCGTCTTCTGGTTCCTCCTGGCATTCAGCATCATTGAGCTACGCCAGGCTTCCCTAAACAAATTGAAGGAACGGCTCCGCTTCGAAGTCGAGGCACTTTCTTTACATCTAGTAGGACATCGCCTTTGTCTTTGATGAAGTAACTATCAAGAATAAGCTGCTTCTCGAAGTGTCGCGAACATATTTTGTCCATTGCTTTAAGCGCTCGCTTACCTTCAGGGATTTTTTTACGCCACTGGTGCAGTAGTTGAAGATCAGATGGCGCCGCGAAGAGCGAAAACTTCTCGCGTCCTTTGCCACACCCAGATTTACAGCCGGGAACAAAACACTGTCCTGTTGCTCAGTCTCTTCACGCACAAGTATCAAGATACCTTGTTCCGTCAGGCATGAATAAACATACTGCAGACATGGTAAAGAAAGCGAGGAAGACGAAAACTTCGCACCTTCGCTTCCGCGCAGACGTAGAGTGAAAAACAAGTACTTCTGTTGTGTCTTTTTGTACAGCATTATTTATCGTCTGTTTCCTCTAAAGACGTCTAAAAATGTTTCGTATGCGTGCATAACAGCGTTACCGCGTGTTTATTTGCGCTTTTATTATTTGTGCGCATATATTTTTTGTGTTTGATTGCTGCAAATTGTGACGACCGAGGGTCCACGTTTGTAGCAGACGACACGCTCTACGGGTGCCGCGCTGCCGGTTCTGCGCCGCCATCGCCGCCGCCGGTCTCCGCCACTCAGCGCATGCGCACAAGGAAGCAAGTTGTTGAGTGTTTCCCACGCGCCTCGACAGATGGCGCTACCCGATGTATAATTTACGTTACACGGTTTGCCCCGAGCGAATGCGTTGCGCGGCGGCGGAGTCGGTGCTCCTGTTTATCTTACTCCGTGGGCGTTACTCACTCATCTTTCCCAAACCGGCTGCGGACACAACGTCTTCAGATACATTCGGCAATATTTGACAGAAAACCAATCCTACATTAAGATAACTCCGGCCCGTTCCGACTTGGAACCAGAGGAACACCACAGAGTGCAGTGCTGTCTACTCTTCTATTCAGTCTGGTTATGATGCACCTGCCGACCCAATTGGGTGCTGTTGCTGGTGTGCAGCATTCGCTGTATGCCGATGACATCACCCCGTGGGCCACGCAAGGCTCAGCCAGAGACATTGTAGCCAGCCTTCAGCAAGCGGCGACCATAGTGGTCCGTTATGCTCGCTGCTGCGCCCTTCAATGCTCCCCCCTAAAATCTGAATTTGTACACATACGCCCTTCACCAAAGTGTACGGCCAAAATTCAGCTCTCTTTGGAGACAGGACCAATTCAGGAACAGGGAGAAGTCCGGGTACTGTGGCTTTGCGTTCATCGACATAGACGGCCGGACACTACCCTGGCCAAACTCTGTAAGGTGGGGGACCAGGTAGGCCGCATGGTGCGCCGGGTTTCCAACAAACGTGGGGGGGGGGGGGGGGGGGGGGGGGTTGCGGTGCAAGGACGCTTTGCGGCTGGCGCATGCATTCGTGACCAGTCGAATCTTGTATTCCACTCCTTACTTCCATCTTCGGAAGCAAGCCGAGGATGCACTTGAAGTCATCCTCCACAAAATTACTAAAGAGCCCTCGATCTGCCTGCGAACACGTCCAACCATCGTCTCCTAGCCCTGGGCATGGTTAACACGTTCCGGGAGCTCCGAGAGGCTCACTTAACCAACCAATACACACGTCTCTCCAAGACACTGTCGGGTCGCCGCCTCCTTGCCCGAATACACATCCAACACACCACCCTTATGGAAGAGCGAGTACGACTTCGTTTCGAGTGGAGCTGCGCCCTCCACGTACGCCCTCTTCCTAACAACATGACACATGAGGACCACAATGGCCGGCGCCTGGCGCGGGCAGAATCCCTGGGCTCCCATTATGGGTCGAAACCGGGTACTTATTACGTGGACGCCTCCGGCCGCCACCACGGGGGATGGTACACAGCCGCAGTCGTCCACTAGTCGAAAACAGTTAACGGGCTTACATTTCGCACCCGCGACATAACTCATGTGGGTGAGGTCGCCATTGCAATGGCTGCTACTCACTTTGGTTCCAAAACAATTATCTCTGACTCGCGAGGGGCCTGTCGGAACGTCGAGCAAGGCTGGGCTCCATACTTAGCCTACCGGTGACTTCAAAATTGCTCCTACACCGGGGGCCCTACTCACCGGCACATAGTATGGGCTCCTGCTCATATGGGTCTCGAGGGGAATGAGGCAGCCGACGTTGCCGAGCGCGCGCTCTCTTTCCGGGCCTCCTTTCTCGACCCTCTAGATCAGGATCTCGAACTCAGTCCCGGGTATTCTTTTAAAGACATTGTCCTTCATTATCAATCTGGCCATAGCCTTTACCCTCGCCCGAGTAAAGGTTTATCTAAGACGGAGGAGCGGCTTCTACTCCGCCTCTATACCAACGCTCTGCTGTGCCTGGCAGCACTCAAACGTTTTCATCCTTCCTTCACGGAAAGTTGTCCGCACTGTGCGGAGAAGTCTTCGGACATCTACCACTTGGTGTGGGCCTACCCATCCAACCTAGGGAGCCTACATGCAACGCCGTTTTAAAACGGCGTTGCATGTAGGCTCCCTAATCCAACGCAGCTATTCCCCCTCACCCCAACCCCACTCAGGAGGACTAGGTGGCGACCCTGCTCAGCTGCTATGACTTGCACGCCCAAATGGCCTTGGACGAACGCGCCCGGGCAGCGGCCGACGCCACCTGGTATTTGTAAGGGCCGGACTCTTAAGGACCGGCTCATGTACTTCTCTCTTTTAGAGCAATAAAAGGTTTTTCACTACCACCACCAACGGCTGCGACACGCGACGCGTCCGCAGCGGACGCCAAGAGGTCGCCCCGAGAGAGGCGCTGGCCGCGTCGCAGGCTGCCGCCGCTACCTCGTAACGAATTCAAGATCATTCTGCGCCCTAAATCAAATGCAGTTCTAATCCAGCTGAAATCCTGCTCAAATCCTGCGCTTAATGTAGCTCCAATTCTGCTCAAATCCTGCGCTTGTGTAGTTCAAATCCAGCGCTAATGCAGCTCCACTAACGTGACACCTGGGGAAGCGCCAAGCAGTGATGCGCTGGTGTTAGGGAGCCTACATGCAACGCCGCACCCTAGCCGGTGTAGGGTGGTGGCACCCTCTCTTGCGCTGCGCTGGTACCAGCCTGGCATTTCGGAACCTATTTTAACGAGTTTCTGCTAATTAATGCGCTTAATGCTTGATTATTCCTGTCTTTTAAATTATTCTGAATGATGTTAGTTTATATCGAACCAGTTTCGATCAATTCTGCACTTCTTTGGACCCTGTTTTGAGCACTTGTTTGTGAGCGTGATCACGACAGATCACACGCGACGGACGCCGCCGACAGCCCGCGCCCCTAAAGTGTTTCGCATAGGGAGCCTACAAAACGGCGTTGCATGTACGCTCCCTAGTTTCGCACTTAAAGTCTGTGCAGCTAGAAGGTCACGGAAGAGGGACAGTACAGCGTTTGGAAAGTTACATTTTGGTGCTAAAACATTTTTCCTTGCGCATACCTTGGTTTAATGAGCGTTCGTAAAGGTATTCATTTCAGTGGTATTTGGCGACCGGTAAATGAGGATTAAATGCAAAAAGAAGAATGCATTATTTTGCACATACTATTCGCCAGCAAACCTCAACTTCAGCAGAACACCGATGTTGTCTTAAGAGAAAAACCATTCGATTATCTTTGTAGCTAAAATTTGAGATCTGCCAGGTTGGATATAGCATTTATTGTTCACAGTAATACTATGCTTCCTAATCGTCCACCAGAGCTTTATAGGCTAAATTTTGCTACCGACCACGTTTACCACACTTAGAAAGGCTCTACAGCTCTTCCTTGGCAAACTTCCTTGAAACGAAGCGATGCAGCAAAAAGTATTTGTAGACTCCGCTGTCAGGGCTCAAGTCAGCAGCATAATTCTTTTCCAGACCGTTGTAAACAACTTATGCTTCAGCGTAATTTAGCTTTCCTTATACATTGTAGAAAAAACTACAAATTTAATGGTCTTACATTTGGGGTACAACCCTCAGTAGGTCCTGACGAATGCGCCCCTGGAAGTCCGCATCTGGAAAGCAAAGTGTGATAAAGGAGAAAACACTCTGATAAAATGCAGTAACGTCGGGAATGGATCAGCTTAAGGCAGTTTTAACTCTTTTAATCGTCATTTATTTATTTATTATTTCAATACATTCAAGACTCAGCGGGCGTTACAGAAGGGAGTGGCATAAAAAAAAGAAGTCATAATGCAGCAAAAATAAAACAATATGGTATTCAGCAACGAAAAAACGTAGGTTTAGGCAAAATGCAAGATCAGATTGGCAACAAGTCAGATTAGGCAAAGACACAGTTTTCTGCGGCAGTTTAAAAAAATAAAAGCGTGTCAGAAATATCGGCAACACAGGCGGGGGTAGGTGGTGCCAATCGCTAGCCGTATTTGGCACAAAAGAAAACAATATGGTGTACACTATCGTATACAGCAACGAAAAAGCGTGAGTTTAGGTGAAATGGAAATCAGATTAGGAACAAGACAGATTAGGCGAACACATAGCTTTCAACGACAGTTTTAAATAAACGCGGGTTAGATATATCGGCAACAGAGGTGGTTCCAATCGCTAGCCGTCTATTGCACAAAAGAGTTCGAGTACGCATTAGTCCGACAATATCGAAGGTGTACCTTATGGCGATGATCTCTGCGAGGTGATATGCATGATGGCTCAGAAGGAAGAGCCCCTTTTAGCTGATAATTGTGGTAATAAATATTGCGAAAGGTTAGCTCGCGAAAGTTTTCGACGAAGGGGAAGACTAGGAAGGTTCAAGGTACTTTTCATTGCAGTTATAACTCTAGCAGTGCGGGAGAAGTTACACAATATAAAACGGGCGCTGCGATTCTGTACCGATTCTAATCGATTAGTAAGGGTTCCGAATCCCGGGTCCCGCACACAGCACGCGTACTCTAATTTCCATCGCACTAGGGTTTTGTACAGTAGTAGCTTTAGAGAAGATGGAGCCATAGAAAAATTACGCCGCAAGTAACCGCCGCAATTAAAAGCAAGAAAGTTTCATAAGCCTGTTCCACCTCATTTTAACAATTATGTTGGCAAAGTTCACTTGTCCTGAACACACACAATAAATGCTGAACGTATTACATGATGTTCGCTCTATTTTGAGGCATGCTTCCCGTGTTCGCAATGTAGCCGCGAGGGGACGAAATGCTCGATAACTTCGAATAACGCTAGTTATAGCTGCCTACCAGCCAGCCCAAACGCAGTGGTGCTCAGTTGATGTCTACCGAGAAATCGTAGGGTTATATGCGCACATCTCCACTGCTATACACCGCAGCAGGCATACGTGAAAGCAATGCATTACTTCAAGGTGCATTGTTTGCTATTTTATTTCCTTGACAATTGGGATGTGTTCTTAGCTTTCTGGGATTTTTCCAGAGCCGCCTTCAATAAACGTAATAGCCCGCCGTATGAATTTTTATGAAATGAAACAACAGCTGCGCCTTGAAGATAACCACACAGCGGGATACGCTTACTTTCTTACGGATGTTGATAGTGCCTATAAGAGAACCGCCACTGTTGGCGAGCAGTGTTGCATTACGCACACTTTACAGCTGATTAGCTCTCAGCCTCTTAATTACCAATGAGCCAAGCGTCTACACTTAAAGTTTGTTTACTATACTGCATCCCGTATTGACCGCAAGTCCCTTTCGTTTACGACGCGTATGCACGGGAACCTCGAAGCAGGCTTACAGGCCAAGGGCAAACCCACAAGAGTTATTACTTAGAGCCACGTGTCTTTTATTATACCACCCCATAATCAGTGTAGGAGAAGGACTTTCCTCGGGAACCACAAGAGTTCAAGTGCCAGGACTATGTACTTACTCAGCAATCACAACGAATACTGCCAGAAAAAGCGAGCATAGCACCCCGGCTTTCATGTGGACGGTTTCTGCAGACATTCTAAGGTTGGAACGTTGAGGTCGCGCGATACGAAGGCACAATTTCGCTCCTTTTAACCTTAGGGCATTTATACCCCGTCGTTGACCATGTTTTCTTTCTTTTTTTTTTATTACATAAAAAATGAACAATGTAACTTTACATTTCTGTCGCTTTCCTGACATTATTTCCGGGGAGAACGTTGAAACATCTTCGAGACAAGGAGGTGATGCTAAAAAAACAGCAAAAAATGTTGAGTACTTTTGCCGCTTAACATTGTGTTGTCGGAGAAGAAAGAGAGAAAGAACGCTAATGAAATGCAGAGAATTCCACCGGCGTATACATAGTCTCCCATTTGCTATTCGGCATTAAGAAGGGGAACGGGACAACAATGACCTAGGAGAACAGTTTATAACAGCTGCGAAAACGAACAAATCACGATAAAAATGACAAGGCCTTTATGTGGATATTTACATCTTCACTGTCTGCTACATACAATATTGCTGCATATATATATATATATATATATATATATATATATATATATAATATTGTGAGACGTCGGCCGATGCGATGCCTTTATTTCCGAGCAGCCGCCCGAGTCAGAGACGAAGCAACCGCACGAGTACAAAAGAAGATGCGTCGTATGTACAAGTGACGACGACGATATGCACAAAATGCGCTCACAATATATATATATATATATATATATATATATATATATATATATATATATATATATCCAGAAAAATGAGAAGCACAACTTCGCGGGAATCTTAGGTTTATTTACCCAACAGTTTCGGTCGGTGGACCGACCTTTTGCAAGGGTCGGTCCACCGGTTTATATGTATGTATGTATATATATATATATATATATATATATATATATATAATTTTTGTCAATTTGAAAACGTATTTCAACATATTGTCGTGCTTCACGTTCGCAAAAGTCACTTACTTGCACTGTCTTCTCAGGTACTGCTTGGCTCTGCAGTACCTCGTGCAGCTCATGCTGCAACGACCTCCCGTGGAAAAAAAAACATGCTTACAATACACTATAGTAACATCTCAGCAGCGAAATAAATCACAGAACACACAACGTGGCAAATGTGGCCACTGGTGTATTGGTCATGCAATAATTTTATTTTGCCTCCGACACACAGCTATTTCCAGACAAGCACAATAGGGGAATTATTTGCATTTCGCATTTCCTGCGAGTGCGACACGTTTATATTGTTACGTTGCGGGTAGTCACATATAAAGATTTATTTACACTATTTACAAGAAAGGCAACGTTATACAAACAAGATGGCTGTCGAGACCTATTACACCTCGACACGGCAAATGTGGCGCCACTCTTAGTTGCGCCGTAACGTAAGCCTCACCTGTACAGGCGTCGTCTCGGCTCCAGCTATAATAGAAGGGAACCCGCGGCAGAGTAAGGCTTTATACGAGACACATGCACAATGTCAGAGGGGACAGGCGAGTCCAGCGGAGCGATCTCGTAGTTAACGTCGCGAAGCTTCCGCAATATCGTGTAGGGCCCTATGTAGCGCCAGCAGCTTTTCAGACAAACCGATGCGGTGACATGGCGTACATAGGAGGACAACGGAGCCAGGGGAAACTGAATGTCCCGATGTCGGCAGTCGTACCGGATCTTCTGCGTGGCCTGAGACTCGTTGAGCCGGGAGCCGGCAATCTGGCACCCAGTGTGAGCACGGGCGAAAACGTCTTGAGCATATTCAGTGGGAGTGCTCGTCGTGAAGAGAAGCTTTGTGTAAAAGGGCAGTGTAGGATGGGGTCGAACAGAAGGTGAAAGGGTCAATGGCCAGCGGTCTCCTGACGGGACGAATTGTAAGCGAAGGTCACGGAAGGTAACGCATTGTCCCAATCGCTGCGGTCGTCAGAAACGTACATAGACAGCGTTTCTGTCAACGTGCGATTGAGCCGCTCCGTGAGTCCGTTTGTCTGTGAGTGTTATGTGGTTGAAAGCTTGTGCTCGGCAGAAAAGGAATAAGTAAGTCTTCAACGACGTGGGACAAGAAGGTGCGGCCGCGATCAGTGAGGAGCTATCGGTGTGCGCCGTGATGGAGGATGACGTCATGTAAAAGGAAATCCGCCACCTCAGTCGCACAGCTTGTAGGCAAAGCTCGCGTGATCGCATAACGAGTCGCGTATAGTCAGGCGCGACAACGACTGATTTATTGACCGATTTCGACGTCAGAAAAGGGCCGAGAAGATCGAGACCCACGCGAAAGAATGGTTCTGAGGGCACATCGATGGGGTGAAGACGTCCAGTGGGAAGCACAGCGGGTTTTTTGCGGCGCTGACAGAGCGCACGGCTGCAACATAGCGGCGCACAGAGCGGTACAGGCCTGGCCAGTAGAATCGGTGCCGTACGCGTTCGTAAGTACGAGAAACTCCGAGGTGGTCTGCACTACGTGCGTCATGCAACTGCTGAAGAACTGATGTCTGGAGACGGGCGTGGCACAACGAGTAAAAATTCTGGTTCTTCAGGGCGTAAGCTACGATGGTAGAGAACGTTGTCGCGGAGTACGAACATGCGCAGTGTGCTCCGAATGTCAAGGATTGAGGCGTTCGATGAGAACACGGAAGCAGTCATCATGCCATTGTTCAGTTCGGATGACAAACACAGATCAGAAATGGCCAGGACGCAAGCCTCGGTGCTATGCGCATCAAAATCAGGGTGGTAGACAGGATGATACTGGTGCAAGCGGCCTGACTTGTACAAGACAACAAATCTTGGAGCCGGAGCGACCATCTACCCAATTGCCGAGTGGGGTCTTTAAGTGCGGATAAATGTAAGCCAGCACAATGCATGGTGATCGGTAACCATGGAAAATGTGCGGCCGTACAAGTAAGGGCGGAATTTAGCTGCTGCCCGAACTAATGCCAGACATCCCGTTCAGTAATTGAAAAATTTATCTCGGCGGGTGACAAGAGACGACTGGCGCATGCAATTACGCACTCTTCGTTACGCTGCGATTGAACGAGTACAGCCCCAATGACATGGCCACTGGCATCCGTGTGAAGTTAGTGGCGGCAGATGGATCACAATGAGCCAGCAATGGGGGAGTCGTTAGCAAGCGTACGAGGGCAGATAAGGCTTTGGTTTGAGCAGGGCCCCACGTGAATGCAACGTCCTTCTAAACTAAGTCGGTTAGTGGGCGAGCGCTGTCGGAGAAATTCTTGATGAAACGACGGAAATAGGAGCATAGTCCAACAACGCTTCTTACCTCTGCGGTAGAAGATGCCGCAGGAAAGTTATGGACAGCGCGAATCTTGTCCGGGTCGGGTTGAACGCCAGCGGCACTGACGAGATGGCCAAGAACGGATATTTGACGACATCCGAAGTGGCACTTGGATGAGTTCAGTTGCAAGCCGGCGCATCGAAAAACAGCAAGAATAGCCGACAGGCGCGTTAGATGACTCGGAAAAGTTGGTGAAAAGACTATCCCATAGTCTATATAACACAGACGTGTAGACCACTTATATCCGCGAAGTAAGTAGTTCATTCTTTCGAAGGTAGCCTAGGCATTACAAAGGCCGAATGGCATAACCTTGAATTGAAAGAGGTCGTCAGATGTTACGAAGGCAGTTTTCTCACGCTCCATGTGACATACCGAGATTTGCCAATAGCCTGTTCGAAGGTCTATGGACGAGAAAGACTTGGCGCCGTGCAAGCAGTCCAAAACGTCATAATACGCGGCAAGGGGTAGACATCCTTGCGTGTGATTTTGTTGAGATGCCGGTCATCGACACAAAAGCGCCAACTGCCGTCCTTCTACTTGACAAGGACAACAGAGAACTCCCGCGGACTGTAATATGGCTCAATAACGCCTTTATTCAAAACCGTATCAACTTCTCGGTGTATCACTTGTCGTTTGGCATGTACGTTCAAAACACGATACGGACGACGGCGTATCAGACTGGCGTCTCCTGTGTAAGTACGATGGATGACCACCGATGTCTGGGCCAAAGGGTGGCCGTCAAGGTCAACAATGTCAGGGTAGAAAGAGAAACAACTTTTTAAAATTAAGATCGTGCTTGGTCACTGTGGGTGGAGCCCCTCTTCCAGGGCCCCACTGGCTATTGCGGCGCGCCGGGCCTGGTCGAGAGTCGCCAATTGGCTTCCCAAGTCCAGTTCAGAGAGTCGCGCCTCCCACGACCAATTGCTAAGTGTATCGTTAAGTAGTGGCGAGACGGCGTGTGCCGGGCGCTGCGTGCATTGGTAAGTGATGTGTTCTGGTGTCAGGGTAAGTTTCCACGACACGGTGGATGTCAACAATTTGTGCAGGAAGGAGGTTAGGTGCAATCCTCTTCCTACGTTCGTCTGTGACTAGAGTCGGTGAATCAGAGGCTCCTGTAGAGGGCGACAAAATTTCGACATCAAGCGCCGATATCTCACAATCGGCGCTTGATGGCGCTTGAGATGTCGCCCAAGGACATGCCTCTGGGAACAATTTGAGTCGAGCAGTTAAACTTAAAGGAGGAGCGAAGTCTGATTATCTTTAACAGTGAGCACGGTACGGGGAACGGCCAAATTCCTTTCAAGCTGTATGTCAGCAGTGGGACGTCGCACGTTCAACAGATGGAACAGATGGAAACAACACTAGAGTGACGTACGCAGTGGCTTGGGGGGACAGGTGGATGTCTTCGGCAGAGCAGAACCGTCGCGGTGTGACTGGTGGACTATAGCAGCCATGGGGTAGCTCAAGGTGAATGACACGAGACGCGCAGTCAAAGAGGGCTGAATGGGGTGATAAAAATTTTAAGCCGAGTATAACGTTGTAAGGGCAAAACGAAGCTATTCCGAAATTGTTCCAAAACGGCAAACACAGTGGTTAGGCACCCCGCTATGTCAATGCGAGCAGGGCCCACACCAAGCATGGTAGGCTTTCCTCCGTCGGCGACGCGGAGGGTGCGTGATGCAGGAGATGTGAGGACTTTGTTCAGCCATCGGCGCAATTGGGCAGTCATTGCGGATATGTGCGCAACAGCAGTGTCAATGAGTGCTGGGACAATGACGCTATCGACTACAACGTCCACAAAGTTCTGGAAGTTCTGGTTTGTAGGCAAAGTGATCAGAGCGTTAGAGGAACGCCGTCGTGGACAACATGATGGCGTTCGTGTTGTCCACTTCGCTCCTCTTCTGTCCGGGTCTGCACGCCTTACCTTTTTGCATTATGAATTCTTACCAACTAGCTCAGCTTTCTGTCACTCAGAGGGTTTTGCCAACACCTCCTAGACAGGTAGCTGTCTAGGAGGTGTTGATCTGTGTGAATGCAGCGTTATTCATAGTATTATTATATTGTTCTTCAACCTTACTCTTACACTTCCTCGGGTAAAGGTTCTCAATCATTGGTTGGAATGCATCCCCAGTGTTGCTGAACAGGACAACGTCATCCGCTAACCGAATGTTATTGATATATTCGCCGTTGAACCTCACTGCTAAGCTTCTCAGTCTAATAGCTTGAATACTTCTAAGCATGAAGTGAGTAGCATCAGAGAGACTGTGTCTCTTTGCATAACCCCCTTCGTGATAGGTGATTTTCTACTTTTCTTGTGAAGAAATAAGGTAGCTGTGGAATCTTTGTAAATATTCCCTACATATTCACGTACGCCTCCTGTACTTCCTGATTACCCAATGCCTCCGTCACTGCTGATATCTCTACGGTAACAAATGGCTTTTGATACACTATGAAAGCCATATAAAGAGGTTGATTGTACTCGGCAGATTTCTAAGTTTCCTGGTTGTTGACGTGGAAGTCACTAATTGCAGAATATCTCTTCCAGAAGCCAACCTGTTCTCATTGGTTGATTGAGGTGTGGCCCCGATTCTATATTTAGTTTATCGATTATATCGTATTGCAAATTCGACGTTTCTGCTGTGGTAGAATTAAATGTTTGTTTTTGTTTTTCTACGTGCACCTGGCACTTCTTACGCCTTATTAAACATCGTAATAAAATCCGCGTGCGTGCGCGCAGTAAGAAAAGGAAACAATTAAAAGCGTCTTTTCGAACAACAGCGAGGATGGAACTATCAATATATCACTTTAAAGGCCACGTGTAAACAATGCATACAGGGTTTGTCCGAAAGGTAATGTCAGTGATTATATTGTGAAGCGACTATACGTCGCAGCGTGCTAGGACCGGTTGGGATTGGTGGATGGGGAAGTTAGCTTACGCAAGCGCGGTCGCTTTATCGTCTGCTACGCTCCGGAGAGTCAGGACAGGCTTTTCCATGAAACTCGTTTTCATTTCCCGTGCAAGCCGCAATGCAGCGCTAGTGGGAATAAAGGATTGCCTTCAAGGTTTGTGTGAAACTCAGCATGTCGGCAGGGGAAATATTTCCTATGATAAAGATGGCCTTTGGTGATAATTGTTTGTCAGAACGTCAAGTCTACCAGTGCATGGCGCTTGAAAACTCCCGTGAAAGGACATCATTTTGGGACAGTTTCCAAAGTCAAAGAGGCTTGCACCAAGGCTCTAAAGGACATTCCGGAGGAGGCCTACCATGACGCCTTCAATGCCTGAAAATCTCGCAGGAAGCGATGTATCGACGCAGGAGGAGCCTATTTTGAAACATTTTAATGTGTTGTACTGATCTGATCAATACCTTAATTTTATGCGGCTCACTGGCATTACTTTTCAGGCATGCCCTGTATACTGAAAATGTACTTGTATCTGCAAACGTGATCTGCTTCTCTAATACCACGCGTCGGCTGCAGGCTGTGCCTTGCCTAGACGTCAGAACATTCAAAGAGGGACACGGTGACGCAGTCACGGCACTCGACTTCCAGGTTCCCTTGGACCGAGTTCTGCATCTTATTGTGGTGCTTCCTCCAATGTTCCTCCTTTGGGCACCTGCTAGATTGCCCAACATATTTTTCTCCCGGAATCAAGTACACCACGGCTGTGGCCAAGCGCACCAAAAATTGGAGGGCGCTTAAGCTTCACCTTTAAGAGTAGAAAGCGATAGCATTGCGCTAGCTGATTCCAACTTGAGCCTGCAAATTACCTCATGGCATCATCCCACCTAACATAACTTCCTGCCGTCCTCGACTTACCTTTCCTTGGAAACCATTCTGTAACTCTAGCTGAGGGTAAACGGTAACATTACTCGCACAGTCGACAGTATCAGGGTCTTGAGTTTGCGGATTCAAGCGAACGGCAAAAACGCCGAGACGATCCAACGACTGGAAGCGAGTACCAGCCAGACGTGCCGATTACTCAAGCGAATAGCAAACAAACACGCGGGTATGAAGGAAGCGAACCTCCTAAGGTTAGTGCAATCTTTCGTAATTAGCAGGGTCGTATACGTAGCCCCCTACCTGAAATTCACCAAAGCAGAGAAAGACAAGGTCGAGATCATTGTTAGGAAGGGGATCAAGACGGCTCTCGGTCTTCCCCCGAACACATCAACGAACAAAATCTAAAGTTTAGGGGTGGCCAACACCTTAGACGAGCTCATTAGTATCGATATTAGTATCGATATTAGTATCGAGACAGTATCGCAATATCAGAGACTGCTGCGCACTCAGACTGGTAGAAGGATCCTGGAGCGGCTGGGGTTCGAGCCCCAGGCATGTTCCAAGCAGACAGGCAAAGTCCCACCGCGAGTCAGGGACAAGCTGAGAATACTCCCGTTGCCCAAGAATATGCACCCGGTGCATCACGAGGGCAGGCGAAGGGACAGATCTGAGGCGCTGCAGAAAAGGCTGGAAGGCAAGCAGGATGTGATATACACGGACGCGGCCGAATACAAGCAAGGCAAAGTATACGCAGCCGTAATTACACGCGAAATTACAGCGTCATACATTTAGGAGCAACGGAGGCGGAAGAAGTCGCCATTGCGCTGGCTTTGACTCAAAAGAATGTGAGAGTTATTTATTGTTAGTGATTCAAAATCTGCAATCATAAATTTTGATGCGGGCAGGATCTCCGCCGCAGCTGTACACATATTAGCCGTCGGACAGCCCCCGGCGGAGCAGGTTTCGCTAATCTGGACACCGGCTCATCAGGGTTTGCGAGGGACGAGAAGGCGCACGCGCTGGCCCGAGGTCTCACTTTCCGGGATTCCAGTGCTGTCTCGACAACACCCCCAAGCGAGGAACCCCTACAGACCGCTGACGATCTGAGCACTTTTCAAGAAATTCTTAACCATTATAAGCTGGGGCGTAAGACTTACCCGAGAGCGGATAAGAACCTTACCAAAAGCGAGAAAGTTATGTGGAGGAAACTGCGAACAGGGGTATTTCCGAACCCACAACTGTTGAGCAAATGGCATCCCTCGGTGTATAGCCCTCGGTGTAGGCATTGTAATGGTATAGCGGACTTAGTCCACATGGTTTGGATCTGTCCTAACTGTGATGAGCCAGATAGATGCAGATAATCCTGGGAGTCCTTGCTACTCAACGAAGAAGAAAATGCACAACGGCAAGTCATCGGTCTCGCCCTGACCGCCGCCGCGTCACAAGGGATCCCAGTCGACGGTTAGGGAGGATGAGTGTGGGTTTAGGCTGAAGCCTCTACCCCGTCATCTAGTTGACGGGTGCAAATAAAGTCTCTTCTCTCTCTCTCTCTCTCTCTCTCTCTCTCTCTCTCTTGGACCACCTGGGGTTCTTTAACGTGCAAAACCACGTTCAATTAGTATACTTATAAAATTCATTAATTCATCCATCAATCTATCACAGCCGTATGTTTCTTTGGCGCAAAGCCATCTACATTGCGCTAATTTCAAAGTAGCTATTCAGCGATGTTCCTTTGAAAAGAACCATGTGTCAGAAATTGGCGCTTACTCGATAAGCATGACGACATCTATCACCAAAAGTGCGGAGAGTATAGCAGCCTTCATGTTGACTATTCTTCTAGACATGGAAGATTAAACACACTTATGCATCGCAAATGTGGTTTAGCGATTGCTTTTGCTCACGTATTAAGAGCCACTAAGTCCTTTTATAAAGGTCGTTTTGCTGTACAGGTCGGCTGGCTAGCTGGCTAGCTCTGAAAGTCTCTTTGTTGTGACCACACAATGTGAATAAAAAACAACAAATTCCTGTTCCAACGTTCACGTCATCGTAACTTGTATTGTAAGACAACAGCTAGCTCAAATAAAAGACCATAGCACTTCGCTGGAAGTCCTTTCTTAAATACAGCTTATCGTTTTAAAGCGAATTGCTTTCATTGCTTATTTTGCTCGTTTTCGTTGTCGGTGGTTGGTAATCGGAGGTTGTTGGCTGAAGGTTGGAAGAATGGCGTCGAAGCAAAAAGTGCGCGGACTCACGATGGGGGGAGCCTTTGTCACCGAACGCCAACTGTTAAGCTCATAGGAAAGCACGTGCTGTGCACCTATTACCGCTATACCCCGTTTCGCTCCCCGTGATAGCGCGCGTCCATCGCGCGCTTTCACTCGCGCATAAAGCATACGGCGCGTGGCGAGGATTTCATCGCCCTTTGACGTCATACGGAACCACACGGTGACGGCGACGCCGACGGCAGAAATCCGCTTTGAGTGTCCATATAATTGCTATCGCAATAAAACGTTGGGAGGCGAGAAGGTGGGTGAGATTTCCGACGCAACTCGACGAGTGTCCCATTCTGATCTCGTCGAAAACCTCCGAGCCTCCCCCAGAGGCACCGGCAACAGTCACCAACGGCGTGCGCGTTCGGTGCGAACGCGGGCAAAACGCCGACGGTGTCAACAACAGTTCTGCGCGTTGCCGGTGCTGCTGCATGTCCAAGTTTATACAGCTGATAAAACTACTATCCTTACTCCGTATAGCTCTCTACTAATTTGCTATCGCAATCGATGGTTCGCCTTTCTGGTGAAACTGCGACATTTTTTACGGCGAGTTTGATGGCGCATATCTTCACACTGGTGTCATTCTGGAAATTCATTCCAAGTGGATACGCCTGACAAGCTCACCGGCTACAAATCGTAAATTGCAATATGTGTCATAAAGTAATTAACTAAGAAGTTATTTAGTGTATTTATGTTAATTAGTCGAGTATTTTTTTTTATTTCTTGTGCGCCTCATCGAATAACCCAGCTCAATGATAAGAATTATGCAACCTGCCAGAGGAGATTACTAAAAATTCCGCAAAACTTAAAAATAACACCCTGCATAATTGTTACGGGCGTACTTTAATATTTTGTATCCTGTACATCAAAAAATATATAACTATATCTGGCGTTGAGAGACCACTAGGTGGCGCCGCACTCTTTAGCTGGCGATCTACCGAGCTCTGTCTTCAACTGCTCCTGGCCCGGTCCAGGGCCTTGCCCGCACCTGGATTTACTCTCCACTTTTTCACGAAGACTTTGGAGACACGTGGACACCATTCGCATCCCGGTCCGACGCCAAGCTGGCCCTCCAGGCCCCTCCAAACATCCGAAGCGGCGCGGCGCCGCGCTAACCCTAAGACGCCGCGCCTGGACCTCTGGAATGCAGCGTCTCACCAAGCCCCTGCAGCCAACACTCACCGATGGCCCGCCGGCCTGCTCTTCTCCCGCCGCCAACACCGCCATGCCTACTCTGTTAACTTTCAACGCCACTAGCGATGTCAACAGTTCCAGACCGGGTGCCCTGTCTCAACCGGCTGCGTTCCTCAGCTCCGCGCACGACACCGTGAAAATTCCGGCCACATTCAACACTGTGAGCGACGCTGAGAACTCCGGGGCGACAGCCGCGTCGCAGCCGGCGTTCATCGCCGCAATGTCTACCACATAGCCTCCTCTATATTATAGAGGAGGCTATGGTCTACCACTACCAAGTTCCACGCAGTAAGCGACGCCAAGAGCTTCGGACCCTCAGCTATGTCGCAACCAGGTGCGTTCGCCGTCGCCGCCACCGCGGCCGCCGCGTCTATTCCAACCACAGTGTCGCCTGATGCAAAGAGCTGCAGCCCGTCATCTACATCGCAGCCGGCAGCGCTTCTTACTGCCGATCCCACCGTATCTACGACTCCTCCCGTGCTGGCCAATGTAAACTCTATGTCCGCCAATGATACTCCCAATTTTCCTTCGCCCACCGCGTCCCGGGCGGACGACTCGTCGGCGGAGATGGATTTCACGGCGTCCCCAGAAAACAACCATAATACGCCAACCCCGGAAAGCGCCCGGACCACCGTCGGTACCAGCCGTAAACCTTCCTCCACCGCCCGACCCCGCACCGAGCTCATCTCTGTTGGTAGCCAACTTCCCCCCGATACCCTCACTCCCAAGCTGCGTCTATACGACTTGCTCGCCGCCATCATCTCCGCCGCACATCTCTCCTCCAAAACCAGTGCAGAGATCACCCTTCAGGCCAAGCCAGCTCAGAGTCATGTATTTCTGAAAACGCCTTCCCCTCACACCGCCCACCTCCTTCTCTCTCTCACGCATCTCCAGCTCAACGGTAAGCCAATATCCGTCAAAACTTATGCCCCTAATCCTCCCATTTCATTCCTCGGCGTCATTCATAACGTCGGCAGACACTTCACTCCTGCTCAGCTGATGCATGACCTTGAATCATTCACGACTGATATTCTCGCTGCTCGTATGATGGGCACCACGGAATCGGTGCTCATAACCTTTGCTGGCACCGTCATCCCCCACTTCGTATATTTTAAACGCGTCGCTTTCCGATGCCGTCCTCATAAGCCTAAGCCCCCCACATGCACCCGTTGTCTTGCTCTGGGCACCGTGCCCACCAATGCCCTCAACACAGCGTTCCGGCCAAGTGCCGCCGTTGTGCTGCTCCTCTGCCCGCGGATCCTTCCGCTCACGTATGCGCCCAACCCTGGTGCATTCATTGCCAAGTAAACACTCATTCCTCTCTCGATCCCACCTGCCCCTTCCTCCTTGCTAAGCAACGCGAGTGTGCTAAAGCCGCGTTTCTCCGTCGCACAGCTCTGCGCCGGGCCACGCAGGCCACCCCTTCCTCCGCCTCCTCCTCCACTCACTATGAATCCCCCGCACCTCCGACCCCATCACCACCAGGATCCGGCGCTGCTAAAGTGAAAGGGTCCTCGGCGTCGGCATCCCTTTCTTCCGCAACTATACCCTCTCTGTCCTTGGTTGACGAGAGCCGCTCCTTCGATCTCCGGCTCATAATGCTGGAGCGCCACCAGCGCGAGCAACAGCGCACCTCCCATGAATTACAACAGAAAATCCACACATTGACACAAACCCTCGAGACAACCACTTCCTCTCTAAGATCCCAGCTTACCAAGCTTAATGAGCACATTTCTACGCTCATAACCCCATCCTCCAATGCCCAGGTCGCCCCATCGAACACCGCACACCACCGCACACCACAGTCGCTTGGTTCAACTAGAAACTTCGATTATACAGATTCTCACCACCCTCCAAACACAATCCAAGCAATTGGAATCCTTCACCTTTATGCTCCACTCCCTGCAGAAGTCTCTCCCCCCAGCGAAAAAGAAGGGACGTGCCCCCACAAACTCCTCTACAACTACCCTATCTAGATGGCGCGTGGAACGGACTTAGAGATTGTGCAGTGGAACTGCCGAAACCTTCGCCATAATAAGACCCCCCTCCATCAGTATCTCCTCACCCGCCCCTCCCTACCCCATTTTCTCCTTCTCCAGGAGACTCGGACGGCCCGCACCGTCCCAGGTTACCGCGCCTACCACGCCACGACGGGGACGCCGCTTGCGTCCGTTTATGTGCGCAACGACGTTCTCGTCGAGCCACTTGACATCCCCTCTAGCCTCCTTAAATATTTAGTTGGTGTGGTCTATTACCAACCTTCGTCCCGCACTCACTCGCCCTTATATCTTTCTACAATCCCCCTGTCACATGCTCTCTATTCACGGCCCTGGGCAAGTTCCTTCATTCTCTTCCATCCACCACCCATCTCCTCCTTGGGGGTGACTTTAACGCTCCTCACACACTCTGGGGCTACCCCCAGACCCTCAAACCCGGCCGCCTTCTTCATTGTCTTGCCCAGGAACGCCACCTCACTCTTAATAATCCTGGCTCCCCTACTCGAGCGGGCACTGTCTCACAGCGTTCCACTACACCCGACCTCACCTTCTCTCGGGGCACCCTTTCCTTTCACTGGCAGGTCACAGCCGAAACCCTTCTCAGCGAACACTTTCTCATTCATATTACCACCTCTCTTTCCCACATCCCTCGCTGGCACCAAGTCACTCACACTGACTGGCAGGCATTTGCACTAATCTTTTTTCCGTGTCCTTTGAATCTTACGACGACTGGACGTCGTGCATCTCCGCAGCGGTGTCGGCCAGTAGCCGTCGCGTTCGCTCACGTCACCCGATCCCAGACCCGGATCCCCACTTTCTCCGTTTATGGCGTCGCCGTAAACGTTTCTAACGCTCCTTCCGCTCCCAGCCCCAAAATGCCCAACTTTCCTCCAGGATTTCCGCTCTGCGGACCGAGATAGTCGCCCACGGCGCATCCCTCGAGCATGCTCGTTGGAGTACGCTCTGCGAGGGCCTCGACTCCGCATTGCACTCGCGATCCACATGGTCTCTTTTTAAATCTCTCTTAGGTACTAAGCCTGCCCTTGCTCCCACTTTAGCCAAAGCTCTCACTCAGGGGACTCCCTCCGAGGTCTTTGACAACCTCACCTCTCTGTATCTCCCGCCCCCTCTTACAACTTCCTACCCAGCCTACTCGGGTGATCCTAACCCAGACCTGGACCGCCCTTTCACTCTCCGGGAGCTCGAGGCTGCCCTGGCTTCTAATGCTTCTCGCTCCGCTCCCGGTGAGGACGCCATAACATACACCACACTTCGCAACCTTCCTGACCACGCCAAGGAATTCCTTCTCCAGACTTTCAATAAGGCCTGAGACAGCGGCTGCCTGCCGAGCTCCTGGACATCCTCCCTCATTTCTATGATTCCAAAGCCGGGCAAACCTCCCTCCCTCTCTAACCTTCGCCCTATCTCCCTGATGTCGTGCGTTGGCAAGACCCTTGAGCGAATGGCTCTGACTCGCCTCTCTGATTTTATTGAGGCGAGAGAGTTCTTCCTCCATTCTCTTATCGGCTTCCGACGCTGCGTCTTTGCACAGGACATGTTCTTGATCCTCCAACATACCTTCCTCTCACCCACTCCCAGCCACATCCAGGCTCTTGTGACTGTTGATGTCCGCAAGGCCTTCGACGGTGTGTGCCACGACCACATCCTGTCTCAACTTTCCTCCCTGGGATGCGGCAACCTCTTGTACTCTTATATCCGCTCCTTCCTCTCTAACCGAGTGGCTCGCTTTCGAGTTGACACTCATCTGTCCGACCCCCACGTCCTCACCCGTGGCACTCCTCAAGGTGCTGTTCTCTCTCCTACCCTTTTCAATATTTCTATGACCCCTCTCGCCTCCAAGCTAGCCCAAATTCCTGACCTCCACCACATCTTTTAAGCCGACGACATCACTCTCTGGTGTTCGTCTGGCTCTCCTGGTCACGTACAGGACACCCTGCAACGTGGGCTAGATCTCATCGGCTCCTTTCTCACCACAGCTGGCATGTCGCCTGCTCCGGAGAAATCCGAGCTTCTCCTTCTTAACCACTCCGCATATCAGCGCTCCCACAACGCCCTCATCTGCCTGCATCTTTCTGGCTCTCCCATTCCTATCGTCCCCCAATGCAAAGTTCTTGGCTTCCCTTTGCATGCAGCCAAAAATGCGCATGCCCTCCACCACGCTTTAACGACCTGCCACTCAGTAACTCACCTCCTGCGGCGTGTGGTCACTCGGCGCTCAGGCCTCCACGAGGCTCATGTGTGCCGCGTCGCCCATGCGCTCGCCCTCAACAAGTTCCTGTACTTTGTACCTTACGTTTCCTTCACGAACATTCAACTTAACACCCTTGAAACCGCCCTCTTAGGCCTCTACAAGGCAACTCTGAACCTCCCTATTACTACCTCCACCGCTAAGCTCTTTGCCACAGGCCTCTTCCATCCTCCCTGTTCTCTCTCTCCACCGTGACTCCCAGCTTGCCCGGCTTTCCCTTACCCGTCAGGGTCAGTGGTTACTGGCCCAGGCGGGTATATCCCCCATTCCCGTTTCCACATTTACCTCTCCTATATCCACCCCGGCTCCCAACCTTCGTATCCTCCCCCTCCCGTCCAATATGTCTCCCGTCTTGCATGCCGGCCGTCGTCACGCGGCAGCGCAGCACCATGTCCCCCCCTTTACTACAGGAGTAGCCTACACGGATGCCTCTTTCGTGGCTCCTCGAGGTTCCTGCGGCTACGCTATCTACCATCCCCACCTCCCAGCACCTGAAACCCACACCAGCGGGCCGTTTCTACACCCTCCGGATGCACTGTCTCTCGAGGTCCTTGCCATTGCCCATGCCCTACAATCATTTCCTTGCCTTCCCTCTCTCCCAGAGTACACAATATACTCCGATTCCCAAGCCGCCATCCACTACATATAGAACCGCACACTACCCCATTCACTCCAACAGGAGGTCGAACGAGCGGTCTCTGCACTGCAGCCTTCCACCGTTTTCCTTCGCTGGGTCCCTGGGCATTCAGGGAGTGACGGCAATGAGCTGGCCCATCAGCTCGCCCGTGACGCTTCTAACAGGGCACCGTTGATCCCCTGGCCCAAGCCCTCGGAGGACGGTGGGAGACTCTCCCTGCGCCGCACCATCAAGGAAGTCTACCTCCAGCTCCGTCTCGACAAGCGCCTCTACCCTCCCCCTCATCCATCACTCACTGTGCCGGAGGCTCGCCTTCTTAGGCATGTCCAAATTAATGCATTGGTTACCCCCTCCCGTCTGTTTCTCTATCGTTATCGAGTCGACCCCAGCTGTCCCAACTGCCCCTCTACATATGCGGACCTAGCTCATTGCCTTTTCCACTGCCCCGCTGCTCAGTAATCGCATTCATATCCTCCCCCTTCCCTTTCCATCACCACCTGGCTCGACTGGCTTGGCGCTGAAGGGGAAGAAGAACAGCGCAGACTTGCCGCCCAGGCGGTTGATATGCTCGGCCTGTAATATTTGGCTGAATAAATGTCTACTACTACTACTACTACTTCTACTACTACTACTACTACTACTACTACTACTACTACTACTACTACTACTACTACTACTACTACTACTACTACTGGTACTACTACTATCTGCAGTTTGTCCTGTCGTATTGTCTACTTACGTATCGACACGCGCTTCCTGAATATATCATTTGAGGACTGCGGTCGTTGTCCTGTCTACAAAGAATTATTAGGGGCGAAGCACCTTAGGGCCGAGCCTTGTCCCTCGTCGTCGTCCGTTGTCCGTAGCTCTGGTTTGCATGGAGACCGCTCGGGGCACTGCGGTGAACAAGGGCGTTCGTTCCCGACGCGCGTTCTCTTTCTCTCTTCAGCCATGGATGATAACGGCCGCTTGTGATAACGGCGCGACAGCTATGGATGAAAATGCGAGAGTGGCGGCTCAGCTGCAAGCGGAGTCGAGGGCTCGCAAAGCTGCTGCAGCACGACGACGCAGACAACAAGTGGACCCGGAGTCTAGGGCGCGGGAAGCTGCAGCAAAACGGCAACGCCGGCAAGCGGACCCGGAGCTGAGGGCTCGCGAAGCTGCAGCAGCACGGCAACGCCGGCATGCGGACCCGGAGCTGAGGGTTCACCGGCAAGCGGACCCGGAGCTGAGGGCTCGCGAAGCTCGCGCTTGAACCGAGCATCGGCGCCACCAACCTCAGGTAGAGAACGCTTCCGATGGTTCCCGGCGCATCAAGGCTGCTACTTCGGGAGCACCTCCCCAAACCGCAATGAGACGGCGAACGCCGCTGCGCGAGGTCTTACTCGCCGCGTGGTGGCACCAGCGTCCCTCTTCTTAGCGGAGGGAGTAGCCAC
This sequence comes from Dermacentor silvarum, assembly GCF_013339745.2. NCBI lineage: Eukaryota > Metazoa > Arthropoda > Arachnida > Ixodida > Ixodidae > Dermacentor > Dermacentor silvarum. The sequence continues at coordinate 55,522,256 of NC_051161.1, read as the reverse complement.
CGACGATGAAGACGACGAAGAAGAAGCCTAACTGGTATCGAGCTACGCGGACGTGCTGGAATGGTACCGGAGCGCACGTCGCTCCATGCCGGACCCACACCCGCAGCTCACCAGAGAACAGGCGGTACTCTACAGACAGCTGCAAACGAACTCGGTGCTCACGCCTGCGCTCGCGCGATTCATATGCCCCGACGTCTACGAGAGTACAAAGTGTAGTGTGTGTAACAGTGCGACCGCCACGCTAACTCACGTATTGTGGGATTGTAAACTGAATCCAGAAGAGGCAGCGGCCTACACAGGCAGACTGCCAACGGACATTGCCAGTGCCGTTACAGAGCAACAACTACAGGTGGTCCAGCGGATCGAGACAGCTCTCGCTCGCCAAACGCGCAGGGACGCACCCGACGGGACCCAGGGGCGACAGCCTCGTGGAGAACGTTGGGTCCCCCGGCGTAAGCGTCGAGACGCAACTTGATGACTGCACATATATAGTCGTGTGGCAAGAGGGCCCTGCGTGGCACCCTGCTACCTCCGCCGGTGCTTTAATAAAGTTCATTTCTCTCTCTCTCTCTCTCTCTCTCTCTCCGGCGTTTTGCCGTCGCTTCCCGCGCTCTCGCCGCCTCTGGGTCCGCTTGTCGGCGTCGCGCTTGAACCGAGCATCGGCGCCACCAACCTCAGGTAGAGAACGCTTCCGGCGTTTTGCCGCCGCTTCCCGCGCGCTCGTATTCACGGTTACCCGAATGATCCCCCGGTGCTTCACCCACTCATTATCATTCACTTCGTGGATATGCGGTGATATTTTTTTCTGCCAGCTGCACTCTACAGCCAACCACAAGCAAGTCTTATTGATGCAGCAAAACTCACGCTTCCTGGGCAGCACATTCTGTTGAAGGAATTTTCTACACCTACTAGCTCTAAATTTTGCTCTAGGTATTTTCTCTGTGCATTAGAAAATCAGTCAAAGAGCTTTATATAGAGAGTCTTGCTTGTAAACCAACGTTGTTTCAGCCAGAAATGAGGACATACAAATATTAACATACGAAACGCTTCTCTAAACTCGAGTATGGGGGGGGGGGGGGGGGGGGGTTGTTTTCTTCCTTTACCTACTTCAATACCTAATGACGTCCATGCCTTACTACGACCGCCACAGCGTGTCATAGATATGTAAAGGAAGTTGCCTTGCCATTGCAGCCAACCCACCAAATCAGGCTAATTCGACAAAAGCAACTAACTGTTGACTATAGTGGCGACTGCCAAGCGTGATGAGTACGAAGTCACTAAACATAAATACCATGATTGATCTATACTCGCGGACAACTTTCTGTGGCAATGAAGGGACAGCTACGGGCGCGTGGATGCTGCAGATGTGTTACCGCGCCACGTAGTCCGGCAGCGTTTGACAGTGCTTTTGGTTGCTCGGTACAGACGCTAAATTGACGAAGCTTACACTTGCGACGGTTTCGCATTTGCCCAGACGCGGAAAGGAAAAGCCGCGAAATAAGTAAACTTTTACACTCGGCGGTGTGTTCTGTCTTATTTAACTGTTCCTAATAAGCTGTCTATGTTTTCTCTTCCTCAGCCTAAACCAACGTTCATTAAAACGCGGGACTCTTTTCAGAAGCGCTCTCACTTGTGCGCGCTTTGCCTCCTTAGCTTTCCCTTCATTTCCACAGAAAGTTATCCGCGAGTATAGATCACGATTTTTTTTTTATTGTAGTATTTGTTTCACAGCTAAGATGTCAGTCCAAATAGCCACGCTCGAAAGCGTTGTATGCTGGTTCTCACGATGTCCAGCATGAACTGCACTTCATACAACGAAAAGACGCAACACACCAAGGAAAAAGACAGGCGAAGGGAAAGAGCGTCCTTGGTGTGTTGCGTCTTTTCGTTGTATGAAGCATGTACCAACTAGCCCAATAATAAGCTTTATTATGACCGGCACTGTTCACGTACTTTATATTCGGAAATAATGAGGGGCATGTTCGGAGCATCGGCAACTTTGGCAACTTTGAAAGTGTGTGCGTTCATTGGCAGCTGAAGAAAAATTGTAAACCCTGATTTTCTGTCTGTTTAGATGTGTTATGTAAACCACTTCCAAAATTTTCCAGGTGCCCATTAAGAACCAGAAGTTGCAGCAGTTTCATTCTTAACAGAAATGTAGGCCATCTTTTCGGTGATGTGCACCGAAAGGTTGAAGTGTGTAGGTTGTTTAGAAGCTTTGAAAAGCTTTGAATGCAAGTAATCCCTGATTGCTCATTTTTTTATGGTTTCATGCATTATGGAATGCGTGCAGTAAGTTTGTCCAATATCTTCGGTTTAAAAAAAATACAAGGTAAAATTTTCATATTTGGTTCGAATAGGGGAAATGTACGTGATCCATATTCAAGGTTTAACATGTATATCTTAATTACGGCCTTTCCAGGAAACTACATTTACAAGCGTTCCAGAGCATCAGAAGCATGTGTTCTAAAATGCGTAGGACGTTTGCCCAATGTCCTGAAAAGCCTATCATGTAACAAAGTTTACACTCGAGTAAATATGGGCATCTTACGAATGATGCGCAAGCAAGGTTCGAATAATTTCAGTTACTTACGTGCTTTGCAAAAAATTGCTCGGACGCCTATACTTGAATGACATATTGCGCATAACGGCTGTAAAAGCCATTATCCGCGTTTTTTACTAATCCCCTACGAGAACAGAACGTGACAGGATGTGGATGGTGTTGGGAAGTAATATGTGAAGAAAACTTAATGCTGCTGGCATAATTATGAGTGTTCTCTATAATTAACTTAGCACTTGTGTTCCCCCCACTTTCGTGTGTCCTACGATATGCGTAGTAGACTTTTCCGGTATCTTCGGTGAATAACATAAAGGATTTTATTTCTTTTGTATTTCTTTTCCTTTTTTAAATTTTTGAATAAGGGGGAGGTTGTGGACGTTGTGTAGCTTTAGGCAAAGTTCAAAGTATATGGATGTATTGCGGAAATTGCAGTATATTGCGCTGCTATATTAATTAACAAGTATATTAATTACATCGTGGATGGAAGCCGCTGTCCTGAGGGAATCACCACCAGAATAAAATTTAGCGAAAACGGGGGAAAGAAATTGCGCAATGCATCAGTTATCCGCAATGTTTCCCATTATCGTGAGATAATTGTGCATTACACCTTGTTCACATTTGGTGGAATAGGAGCTCTTTTTATGGTAATGTCATGCGAAAGTTTGACCATTCTTGCTAAATTCTGAGCTTTGAAAATAATTACTGAACACCGTTTTTTTTTTTCCCTGTGTTCTTGTGTTAGGTCTAATTCACACAGCCGTCGCATGCCTCGTCCCGTCACAGTCACAACAGTGGCGTCCAAGCGTTTCCTCGCTGATTTGTATTCAAAACGGGATGCCGGAGACGTTAAGTGCAACAGCCTACGTCCTGGGCGTCAAGTTTTTTTAGCAGAAACGGGCGAGGAAACGCTCTCCTGTAACGGACGCTGGTGCCGTGACAGTGACGTACGGGGCGGATGACTGCTGTGTGAATCAGGCCTTGTACGACGAGTGTGAAATGAAGTGTTTGCTTACTATTCTCGGCTAACTGAGCGTGGCGCCGACACCATACGCCTATCTGGTGGAAATATAGGCAATGCGTTACGTTTGATGTTCGCGCAAAGGTAATTATGTAAGTGCGCGTGAATTCTGCCATTACACAAGCGTTATAATACGCATTATTTTTTTATCATTAAGATGAGAGAACTAAATGTAACACGTACTTTCAATTTACACGGAATGAAGCCCATATCATTAGTCACTACGCTGGCAGTGTTTTAGAATGCGCGGTTTTATTGCAGGAAACTGAAATTCTTAATGCAACTTGTCCAAGAGTACAGCTTCGCTGGAAATTTGGCAGTGATTCCGCAAGGCCAGGCAAGTCTGCTCCTCTCTCTCTCTCTCTCTTTTAATATAAATTCGGATTACCTGGCTTCAAGGCGGATCGCTTTCGCTTTTCAACGCTTTTGAGGCATGGCTTCGACCGAAACTTACGGAAGGCGTCACGTCGCTTTCCTGGTGCCGCGTCGCAACCTTCAGTGAGTGTGCCGGCATATATAGAGCACTGTGTTTTGCTCTGGTAGATCACGATTTGTGAAACCATACCATGATCCGAGTGATCTAACTCGTGAATTCAAGTAGTCCCTTCACAACAATAAATGGAATTGGCCGCAAGAGGAGTAAGCATGATAGCAGGGGTAAGGTAAGCACCTACGATAGTTGCGAATAGATGAGTAGATGACTGAAAGTTCTTGTTCTGTGCATTGTGGGCACTCATTCCTTAACTGTCCTAAGCCTGTGCTTTCGGTATTAAGTGATATTTATGTTTTGCGAGGCAGGCAGCAACATTATTTTTTATGTCACCACTGTGACCTCCCATGCGACGAAGAGTTACGTTATTATGCTCGGGTTCATTTTGATGGCTATTCAGATGAGCTAGCTTCCGCTGAGCCGCATGTGGACTTCGTCTCAATGGAACAATATTCAACAGATGCCTGAAATCAGCGAATGCGAACTGCTGTTTCTAGAAAGAAATCGATGAAACTGTTTGAGTGTAATTTATGGTCAACTGACAACTAATATATGCATGTGGAGATGTTGGTCGCGTTAGTTTGAAATCTTAGTTTATATAAATCCTATCAAATGACGCTCGTACTCCTGTGTAACATTTCCTTCTTCTTGTATAGTGTAAGCCAATGCTGTCCCTCCACAGTGCTCTTATGTCCCATGAACGCTTTCAGTAGAACTTCGGCATGTGAACTTTCTCATATTCTTTCCTTACAAAGCACTATACTCTACGTAACAGCGCATATATAAAGCCTGCACTTCGTTCACCTACTTACTTCTTTTCTTACACTTACGTAAGTCAAATATATGCGGCCTTCCCCTCGCGCTGACGTGTGCTAATTTCGAGGTGGCTGTCGGGTGTGTCGCAGATCTTGGGCACGTCGCGCATTTCGTGGATCCTGCGGCTGTCGAGCACGGCGTCTATCTCGAGCATGTCGGGCATTTCTCAGAAGCTCAGCATATCGGGCATTTCCCGCAACTTGCGCATGTCGCGCATTCCGCCGATCTTGGAGGCGTCGCGCGTTTCGCTGATCTTGGACATTTCGCGCATTTATCGGTTCCTGCGGACGCCGCAAGACGTCGCCGCCAGCAACGTCATCTTGCGGGCGTTGGCGGCACTGTCGTGGCTGTGGCGGTTGCGGCGCATCACGCGGTAGCCGTACAACTCCATGTGGTATCTGGGAACCATCTGCCAGACAGACCATGTCAGTGCGGTTCGCGGCGTACCTATGGCACGTACAGTTCGTGCCGCACGATTGTCCCTCTAGTAGTCCGAAGCACTGAAGGAAGAAAAGAAAGCAAAGCAACCCGTCAAGATGCGAAGCAGTGCGCGAGAATTAGTTCTTGCGCTGCAGCAAATCAGCAGACTGCCTAGTTCAAGACAAGTAATTCGAGGAAATTGACCAGAATTACTCCAACACTTTAACGAACGCGGCTTTTGGTGGGTACACAATATTGTAAAGCATCGTCACAGCTATCTATATACAATAAAAGTTTCTCATGCCGGTCTTAACCGTGACTCCGACCGGTGGCCTAACAAAGTGCGCATTTATTTCGTTAGTAACACAGCCGAAATATATCTACAGCAGTGGCGCACTGACGGGGGGGGGGGGGGGGGGGGGGGGGGGTTGAGGTTCGGGTGTTGTAACCCCCCCCCCACACGTCTAGTCCCACCAGTCCAACGTGTACCTTCAGTGCACTGTTCACATTATCAGTACAATTCAGGAGGTGGCTTCTGGTGGAATTTTCCTGATTAACAGAAACACTCTATCACTTTCTTGTATTTATTCATTCACTCTTAAATTACTTTGAGCAAAACGCTGAAGAAGTAAACATCGTCATCATCCTTGGTGTTTTATTATTATAATTATTAGGCATTTAGTGTGCTGTTGGATTCCTGTGGCTAAAGCAAGGAAATTGCATATTGTACAAAGTGCTTGCTTCCCCCCCCCCCCACCCCCCACCTCAAAAATTCAACCCCTCCCCCCCCCCCCCTCGCAGAGATCCTGAGTGCGCTACTGATGTGCAGTATATTAGCAAATTGGGTACACAGGTATCTTCCTACTAAAGCGCAGGGTCGGTCGCGCTAGAAGTTTCTACCAGAGGCATTTGTACCTGGATTTCTTTCTTACTCAACATTTGGTACAATATGGAGAGGCCCGATTCGAAATCCCGAGAACAAACTACCCAAAAACCGCGTCCGGGAAATTCAGCTGCAAAAATAATGTGCACATTATCAGGGTATTTGGTACTGCCTTCATTAAATCTAAGAAAAATAAATAAAAGGTTTAATATTCTGAGAAAAAAATTATGCAGATCACACGCACTGTTGGAATCGATGTAAGCGAAGTTTTCTGTGCTGTTTGCGTTCGTTGACGACATTTTGCGGTGATGTTGACGGCCGACGACAGTGGTGATGTGACGTTAAATTCTACCTTGCGTGCACCACTTGTGTTTGTTTACGTAGTACACAGAACACACAGCGAGACGTGTCTGCTCGAGGCGTGGTTGTGCGCCATTGTTCGTAGCCTGCGAGAAATCTAACACTGTCATTCCCTCACGCGGACGCATCGCATTGTGGCTGAAGTGCCGATTTGCTGTACAGGCGCTGGCATGTTGTCGAATTGACGCGGCGGTGCTTTAGTGCAGCTTTGCATCTGCACGCCCTGTGCCAGTTGCCCGCATGTACAAACTTGATACGGTGTTTATTTTTCAGAAATAGCATAAACGTGCCGTATCATACATTGAATGAAAGCTTTCGCAGCTTGTCCGCAACTGTTACCATGCCTATCAGAAGCTTTTTTTTTTTTTTTTTTTTTTTTTTTTTTTGCTGAACAGACCTGAAACGAAACACGCTTTCTGATGGTGCCTTTCCCTTTACCTTTACGCATTCTCGGCCTCCTCTTTATACCATACTATCTCCCCTCTGGGCTGTTGCACGTCAGTACAAAATTAAGCGCTGAAGCTTCTGCAATGGTTTTGCGGATGGCTAACGCGTAATTGCAGCCTTCCAGAGGACATTGTGTCGACGGCCAGAGAGCTGCAGCGGGCATCGTGACGATGGCCACGACCTTCTCTCTGGAAAGGGCTCACAGACGCCTCTCCCGCGTCCCTACCATCCAAATTATACAAGTTCTCAACCACCCCCGTCGCGGCGTGCAAGGCACCGACAACAGCAGCAGCAGTGGAAAAGTCGATGGAAGAGGTAAAAAGAGCTTCGCATTAAAATAGCTTACAGCGCGCATCATGTGGCATTTTGTGTGTTCGTCATAACGGCATGGATATTTAACAAAACTTTCACTGCCATTCCACTCTACGAAGGCGGATGACCAGCCAAGCTGTGCATGTGGTGATTGGTGTGCATGTGGTGCTCTGGTGAAACGTTCCAAGTTTGCAGGACGGTTCGCATTTCTTTTCGCCTCGCGGTCCTGGTGGGCAGCACGCTTACGCTTGGCGTCCGCGGCCCGCTCATCGTCGGTGGTCTCCTTCCGCCGCCGCCGTGCCCATTCCCTTTTCTGTTCACGCCGTCGTTCTTGGTAGGCACGCTGTTCTTCAGACCGTACAACACGCGGCTTACCCATTTCACAGTCAGAGCAGAACTGAGGAAAGGAGCCTACGTAGAGCATGGCGTCAGGAGACAGAAGACCCTCAGATTGGTAGGCACTAGTTTGAATACGCGGGATGGAGTACATGCGTGTGGTACGAACGTAGACATGACCGACGCCGGTCAAAGTGTAGTATCTGCTCTTATCAGCTTAATATCTGATATGGGTTATATTTGGAGCCAAGATAATAAACTTATTTTGCAAGTTGGCGGAGTGCTTGAAGCCTGCTTCACCTCCACCGCGGGTCGGCCTGGTATTGCACTATCTTCGAGATCGGCCCACGTTTTTGATCTACGTACATCGATCCGCTGGAAACTAGCTATATAGAGCTTCGCTGTAAAAAAAAGAAAAAAGAAAGAAAAAAACCGACAGAGGGAAAGACGAACTTAAGCGATTGCAGGTGTTTAGCATGGCTTTGGTTCTTGTCACGGTATTATGCAGCATAAGCACATCACGCTACGTTTAACATAAGGAAATGTGGAGCAAAAAGCATACTTGTATACGCAAGAGAGCCAAGAAATGCGCTGCAAATAAATGTAACCCTACGTATTGAGCATTATTAATTCGGGTCCATAATTTGGCAGCCGATTAGCATAGAGCACTGCACGGGCTCGGGCTTACCCGAAAGCCCGGGCCCGGCCCGGCCCGTGGGCCGGGCCGGGCCGGGTAGAGGAGTTTTTTCACGGGCTCGGGCCGGGCTCGGGCACGGCGTGTGCTTTTTGACCCGGGCCCGGGCCGGGCTCGGGTTTTTTGACGCGGGCCCGGGCCGGGCTCGGGCTTTCTGCGAGTTATTCTCGGGCTTCTCAACTCTGAAAAACATGTATTTTTCGGTCTCGGGCCGGGCTCGGGCTTAAGGTAAAGGGGTGGCGGGCCGGGCCGGGCGTGTAACGTAGATTATTTCCGGGCCCGGGCCGGGCCCGGGTCTCGCCATAAAAGTTTTGATCGGGCTCGGGCGGGCCGCCCAATGTAAAAACGGGCCCGGGCCGCGGGGCCGGGCCCGGGCCGCAAAAATCGGCCCGTGCAGTGCTCTAGATTAGCATCCTTCCGTGGACATAAAAATAGGAGGATGATGATGATGATGATGATGATGATGATGATGATGATGATGGTGGTGGTGGTGGTGATGATGATGGTGATGAAGCAACCTGGCGCACTCTAGCAGGCCGTGGGGAGATTAAGTAATATTCCAGTGTTGGTAGACTCGCTGAACTAGATAAAAAACTAAACAGTTCTGTGTGAAAGTGGCGCGCATGACCATTTTTAGGGGCAGTTTCTCGATTCAATTTACCATGAATTAAATATTTAGAAATTAATGTCAATACAGTGTAGGATAACGTAATAATCTTCCACTACCGCTATGATTTTTCGCAGTGTAAATTATGTTCAAGAGTGTAGTGTCCCACATCTGTTTTTTTTTTTTTAGTACGTTGTGACATTTCCAACAAATCCAGCAGCGACGACACCACTTGTCACATACGCCCCATGGACATTACAAAACTCGTTCACTGTTCTCATCATGTGTAAAATGACACTCACGGAAAAACCCATATCCCACAAACTTACGTTGTAGTTGCATGCACCGGTATCCCATGTGGAATCATCTGTAGGAATTGCGCCTCTGAAATTGCGAGTGATCAAAAAAAAAAAAAAGAAACGTTACCAACCCGATATGTCAACCTAGTAAAATGAAAAATATCCGTCTAAGCGAAGGCAGCATGAAGCTGCAGAACAATATATTCAGAGTCGGCTGTCGTAAGCAACAAAGGATCTAATAAAGGAAACGTCAGAGCATGAATGAGTCGAGTCCTTCAGATTAGGTTGACCGTAGGTCAGTCACATTATACGTCGGGATGGCTCAGGAAGCATTAGATCATCGAGTAAGAATAAAATCAGTAACAATGAGTGTGGATATTAAGAGGGGGCATGGTGAAGCAATCAAACAAGGATCAGGCAATATCATCAATAATTTCATAATTGTGTAACCCTCATAAAGAGTCAAGTCTTGTCCCTTTACAGGGACTCCACAACGGAAGGGGGGGAGCAGGGGGGGGGGGCGGTCGCCCCCCCCCCCCCCGCTTCACTTTCCGACCGTTTACGCTGAAATCAAATTTTTGACAAGAGCTATAGTTAAATTTTTCAACTGGTGGTTGTGTGGTCCAATGCTTTCCAGAAGGCCGATGATCAACTGGACGTGCAACGGTCGTACGATGGCCGGTTAGGAAACCACAAATTAAGGCACACCACTCAACATACCAGCAATCAAACTCTTCATTAAATCACAACTACGCAAACAGATGCTCAAAAAATTGGCGGGATATTTACTGACACACGGAGAGGGAACAACAACACATCAATGGATAAGAAACATTTCCCTCATGCCACCGCACATTCCTACAAAATAATAACACACAAGCCAGGCAATCACCGGACACTGTATATTTTCAAACTACCTCTTAAGATCCCACAAAACTGACCACATATTTTTGCAAATGCGGAAAACCTGCACAAAATATTGATGACTAGCTCAAAGACTGCCCCCTAACAAGAAAGGAAAGACTACTCCTGACACGCAAATTGTCGTTGTACTTGTGCGTTGTAATTGAGCGTTGTACTTCCTCCGGGTAATGATGCCGGTGAGCAGGATTGTTCCAGGCCGAACACCCTACTGCTACCACTTTGTCCAACGAGCTGGACAGTCAGAACCAAATCAATGGACAGGTTCGTTGAGAACTATGAAATGGTGCAGGCGACTTTGCAGGAACTGGTACAAGTTCAAAGCTCTCTCAGAGGCACCAGCAAGACAACCATAAAAGGATATGAGAAAGTATTAAACTTCGAAATTTTAGTGGGTATCAACGTTTCTATAGCCCTGTTTGGCCCGTGCGACGAATTGGCGAGGATGCTTCAACGCCCAGTTTACCGCGCTGCAGGAGCAAAAGAAGCAGCAGAGGCTCTTTGTGACCACTTGTCAAGATTACGGTCTGACGCCTCATTTGACGTCCTATGGCAGCGGACGAACTCCGGAGCAACAGAGTTAGGTCTAAAGGAACCTCGCGTGCCCAGAGTTTCGCAACCGCCCAGAAGGCTTCAATTCACATACAAGCCTGAGTAGCCTGCAGCGCTTGACGGCAAGTGGTCACAGAGAAAAGAGTTTTTTGCCGCTATCGATCGTATTACCAGCGAGATCCGAACTGCGATTTGAACAGCCTATCATGGAGCAGCTGATTAGCCTCAAGCGCATTGTGACTGACGCTGCTGAAGGTCGAAACTTCGCGGCAAACGATCCTAAATGAGTGTTTTTAGGAGCACACGCTGCAGATTTTGACATCAGCCGGCTTTCAGCACAACTCGTACTTCTCGCAACGCTCCTGCTTGACGAGGGTCCGGCCGCAAGTGAACGCATTTTACAAATTCTGCAGGGGAAATCTGCAGATATGCGTGAGATGATGGACCAGGTTGTCCGGTACCTGCAACTCGTCTTTTCTGTGCCTGCGTCAGCTGCTTCGGGAGAGCGATCTTTCAATGCCCTGAGGCGAGTAAAGACATTTTTGCGCAATTGAATGATGCAGAGAAGGCTGACACACCTTCTCCTCCTCCACGAGCACAAGAAGAGAGCTGCGGAACTGCACTTGGATGCCGTTATGAAAGAGTTCGTGTCTAGAATGGCAGAACGAGCAGCGACCTTCGCCATCCTTTGACAACCTCTCCTGCTTAACGCCCTAGATCTTGTCATGCCGGCCATGAAGCTCGTCACTATGCAATAATAGTTTTGTACCTAGTGCCCACTTTCTTGTCTACTTGTATCACACTTGTGTACTTGTGTCAGTTCACATTTGCATCACTGCGGAAGCGAATGCAGAAATATTAAAAATGATTTTTCGCAGATTTCGAACCCGTGTTGCCATTTGCGGGGTCTGCGCAGGTTTTCAGCACTTCTGAAATTTCCAACCATTCTTAAAGTGTATACCAATGCAGAATATACCAGGATGCAAATATGTAAAATTTAATGTGGCTAAAATGAATTACAACATTAATAATTGATGTGATTAAAATTACACTAATTATTAAAATAATAAAATGTAATGTAATTAAATAAGAATTGACAAATATTCAGAAAAAATAATAAACACAACATACAAAGACGACAATACTTCCCCCCCCCCTACCCAAAACGTTCTGGAGTCTCTGTCTTTTTATCCTACTAGATTCTATTGCCCGAAGTTTAAATTTGCACATTCAATTAGCATCACTGTTTCGTAAGTCGCTTGTACTCTTCACGTTTACTTCTCAGCTCCCAAAAATGACTACAGGGTTATTTCCACAGGGTTATTTACACGGTACAATTTCCACATGATGTCCAATCCCAAGTATTACGTCGAAATTAAGAACCCAAATAAGTACCCCATCACTAAAGTGATTCGTATCGGGCATCAGGTTACATCAAGCATCAGCATCCTAACGCCATGGTGGCGATCGACTACAGAGTAAAGACCACATCACCCAGAGAATGGGTACAGTAAAGTTGTCATAGCAACACTTTCCCGTCACTTCAATTGCAGCAAATTAACCAATTCTCAGTTTTAATCAGGTGTTTCAAGTGGAACCTGCAAGTCTTCATTGTCCTCTGTCAAAGTCATGTCATGTCAGTCATGTCATGTCAAAGTCAGTCAGGACAAGAAATGTATTGTGGGCTTACTCCTGCTGCTTTGCGTATCCCGAGGCATAGAACAATGCCAATACGTTTTTGCCGTGCTTCCTCATCCACAGTAATCTTCAAACCTCTTCCTAAGCTATCTTTTCTCGCATGCTTTAAAAAATGTATACTGCGAAGTATTCGCCAGCCATTCCTAGAAACTGCTTTCTAGCTGCTTTCATAGTGTCGTGACGGCATATCAATTTTTGCGACCCAACTTTGGTGTCTGGTGAGCTCGGAAACAGTGAATTTGCTGCAGGAGATACTACTTCTTAAGATAAAATGCACAATAATTTTATAACTATTATATTTATTTTTATGAAGATTGTCCTACAACTTCTATGAAAAACTAAGCGTAGCAAGAAGAGTAGCATCACCGTAGCACTACCAGACTGCCACCAATAGTGTCTTTGTAGGCGTCATACCTTCAAGGTGCATTCGATCAGTCCGACGGCAAACCGTCGACGTTATTCAAAGCCCGGTGAAATGTTAGATAGCGTCAGATAGCGACAATGTCCATAAAAAGTTCCGGCAGATCCCACACCCTGTGGAAATCGAAGTTATGCGAAGCAGTGTGCGGGGAGCATACCAAGTTAACGAAACGACCCTGCGAGCACCAAGATGTAGATGGTTGTTTCATGACCTACATGACACGCATTTCATGATATTCAAGTCACGAGTCCTCAGGCGTCCCTTTAGCTACGCCTAAGAGATCTTAATGCCTTAGTCATGCTCATGACTATGACTTCGACCATCAAACTTTAGTGTTTCCTTCGCTTAGTACCCACATCCGAACCCATTTCAGTGGTTTTTCAGTGTTAATCTTCTTTCGCTGAGTCATTTTCATTTTTCCTGAGTCATGTTCATGACTGTGACTTCTACCACCATCTTTTACTGTTTCCTTCACTTAGTGCCCACATCTGAACCCATTTCAGTGGTTATTGAGTATTAATCTTTTTTCGTAGAGTCATTGTCATTTTTGCTGAGTCATGCTCACGACTTTGACTTTTACCATCATCCTTTAATGTTTCCTCCACTCCGCCCACGTCTGAACCCATTACAGTGGTTTTTGGGTGTTAATGTCTTTTCTCTGGGTCATTGGCATTTTAGGCGGCTGTTTCATGACCTACATGACACGCATGTCATGACATCCAAGTCCTGACATATCATTTGTGTTCGTCATGCACTCTTGTCATACTATGCCAATTTTGGTAACTAACAAGTTAACGAAACGGCAATGAGAGCACCAAAACATCGGTGGCTGTTTCATGACCTACACGACATGCATGTCATAACATCCATGTTATGACTAGAGGCCGGATCTTTAGGCATCAAAAGAGTGCGTTATGGCGCCAAAAATAGGCAGGCAAAAGAACGTTTTAGGCCTCCAACGTCGTAAATATAGGCACAATAAATTTTTACAAAAATGCAAATAATTTCAAATGAAGACGTGCGCGGCCTATATCTACGATAGAAAAACAAGAAATGTTATTGTCTATGATGGCACAAAGGCGCCAACAGTTGAACATAGCCGTGCAATTGTCCCATAAAACTACTGGACTAATGACGATCAATTGGCTTCATTCAATAAGCACACTGCTCATATTCATGTTCAATGGCCACTGTACTCGAGCGTCGCATATAGTGAAACAGGCATGAAAAAGAATACTTGAAAGTTGGGAATACTGATTAAAAAAACCGATACTTCGTCTGCCTAACGCAATTAAATTAAGACACAACAAAAACAGACAAATAAAAAATGCAAGAGATAATACGATTTATTAAGCAATTAGCATGCTCTTACACGAAGACTGTTAGGTACACTCTTCGCAATTTTCTCATATACAATGACGTTATCCGAATTGTACAGGCCAGACGTCCCAACACTGCCAAATACACTTCCGCCCATTTGAAGTGCACATGTTTGAAGAAATATGTATGGAGAGCACGCGGAACGTAGTCTAAGAATCACTGTGAAGATTGTGGAAACAATAGCAAACTACCACCATCTCCAGATTTTTGGATTCAAAATTGTGCCTTTTATCACTGAGAATGATCTCGTACGCTGAGAAGGAACGCCCGACGGCGGTGAACACCTTAAAAAGTAAATTACAAGCAAAACAAAAGCCGCGTGCCCATCACATTGTTCTTTCTTCTTTTGCTATGCACTCTCCTTTCCCCACCCCCGCAGAGGCGTCTGCGTAAGCAGGCGTTTGGTGTGTTGCGACACCACGTACCCAAACACACGGGCGTTGGACCCTCCCGCGTCTAACCGTGCGCGGCTTAGCCGTGTCCGGGGAAAAGAGGGTCCTGGGTGTTGAGCCAATGCTGTGTGCTTGGACCTTTATGGCCCCTTGGCGGAGGCAACACACCCCTTTGACCTCGGCTTCACGTAGACGGCACCCCCGGACTGACCCACCCGGGGGAAATTGGTGGTCGCCTTTTCCTGTCCCCCTCTCCAACCTTTTGCTTTCCTGTCTCCTTTCTTTAACTATCCTATCATCTCTTCTCTTCTGTCACTTCCAAATTTTCATAGGCGGCTTGGGTTAACCTTGTGTATGTGCCCTCCCTTGGGTATAATATATTTGGTTATAGTGGCAATGTACGGTTGGCGCCTGCAGCCTTACGCGTTAAGCGCTGCAGCGTCCCCTAGTTGGGCTCCGTGGTGGGTGGCCGCCATTGCCGCCGAAATAAAACAAACCGTTATGGGAACACCAGCATTTCCCCGCCTACTTGATCGTCACCCTCTAAAGAGGGGACGCACCGATGAACTTAGCCTGTATTCCAAACGACCAAAAGAAATCTATCCGAAATACCATGTTGTACACAGTGAAAACGCTGCAAAACCGGCCAGATCCATTTCTCCATTCATAGTTGCGAAATATTTGACGGAAGCTTTAGGGTCAGGTTACAAAGTGATCAAAATGGCTAGAGGAGACCATCTTCTTGAGGTTCCTCAGAAACATTAGTACGAGAAACTCGGCAACCTTGTGACGTTCGGCAACATACCAATTTCTGTATCACCACACCGATCAATGAATAGCTCACGTGGAGTCGTATCAGAAGCAGAACTCCTGGAAGGGTGAAAGATCAAAATCTCACCAATGTAAAACGTATCATCATCAGACGGGACAACAAAGAAATCCCCACCAAACATCTTGTCCTCACAATTGGATCTAGCGTTCTGCCTGAAACCATCGAAACAGGATACATTAAGTTAACTGTTCGACCATATGTCCCTAACCCTAGACGGTGCTTCCAATGCCAAAGATTCGGCCATGGCTCACAGAGCTGCCATGGTCAAATAACTTGTGCACGGTGTGGAGTACAGGGCCACTCCTCCGACAACTGTAGTGGCACTCCTCACTGTGTGAACTGCAGTGGTGACCACGCATCCTACTCACGTTCCTGTCCAAACTGGAAAAAAGTAAAGGACATAATCACCCTAAAAGTAAAAGAAAATATTTCTTTCAAGGAAGCCCGTAAGAGCTGCTCACTTTTCCACAGCACACCTTATGCTGATGCGGCGCGTCGGGGGGCAGCGTCGCAGCGGCCACTGCCACCTGCACAGCCCGCACGCAGCGAGCTATCGCTTGTGGCCCCTGCCCCCGGGGTGGAAGGAGCTAAGCCTACCCCACCCAACCAGCAAACAAGCCCGGTTACCCTAGGGTTACCGGCACCACAACAGTCCACGGCGGCAGCCTGCGCTTCGCGTAGCGAACCCGCAGGACCGCCAGCAGCGCCCACGGTGGGTGCAGTCAAGACTGCCTCACCCTCTCCGGCCCCTGCCGCCGCTGGCAACAGCCGGCGCAGCTCAGGCCCAAAGGCAGCCCCATCAACCTCCGGGCTGGTGGGCGCAAAGGTCTCGTCCTTCGCGGCGAGACTTTCTCGCGAAATTTCTCGCTCGCAAGAGCGCGTGTCCGGCGCCCCACATGAGGCAATGGACACTACACCCATCCCGACGGCGCACCAAGCACCTAAGGAGCGGCGAGGCTCCCTCGACCGCTTCAGAAAGGACAAATCCTGCGTTACAGGGCCTGGAAAGGGCTCTGTAATCTAAGGCAACACTTCCCTTTTTTTTAGTACACACAGCACCAATTTACTTTCAGTATGGACGCACAAATCATACAATGGAACGTCAGAGGCCTTCTTAGGAACCTCGATAATGTGCAAGAACTTCTCCACGAACACAATCCAAAAGTGCTGTGTGTACAGGAAACTCGCTTAAAATCAGAACATACAAACTTTCTCCGACAGTATGTTACGTTTCGTAAAGACCGCGATGATGCTCTTGCATCTTCAGGCGGTGTTGCCGTTATAATTCACAAAAGCATAGCGTGTCAACGTTTAAAGCTGCAAACGCCACTTGAAGCAGTGGCAGTTCGACTTGTTCTCCTAAACAAACTCGTCACCATTTGCTCTCTTTACATACCCCCACATTACCATTTACACAAACATAAATTTCAGTCCTTTATAGACGGATTGCCAGAACCTTATCTCGTTCTTGGGGATCTCAATGCAAACAGCGGTCTGTGGGGCGACTCTCAAATCAATGCGCGAGGCCGTCTAATTGAAGGCTTTATTTTCTCATCCGGTGCGTGTCTGCTGAACAAAAAAAGAACCTATATATTATTGTCTTGCAAACAAAACGTTTTCTTCTATAGATCTCAGCATAGCTTCTCCATCCGTATTCCCTGAACTTGAATGGGAAGTTATAAAAAACCCTTACGGGAGCGACCATTTTCCCATACTGCTGAGAACACCAAGACAAAACGAATCGCCCAGATTTCGACGCCGACGCCCCGTACGGTTCCGGCCGGGGTCATCGACTCGCGCTCAAGTGCAGCGGGAAAGCAACAAGTTACACAAGCTTGCAGCACGCTTTCTCCTCCTCCTCCTCCTCCTCCTCCTTCTTCTTCTTCTTCTTCTTGCGTGGGACCCCGACAGTGAGGCCAACCTGGACGCTCACCTATAAGCTGCCTCCTGTGCTAATCTGCGTGTGTTTGGGTAACGTCACGTCCTGAGGGCGCATCAAGTTCGCTGCAGCGCAACTCCACTCGATATTTGACCCGGAGAGCGAAGATACGTCTACATTGTGTACCACTCAGCTTTCGTTCCTAGGCGTATCTGGTCTTAGTTAGTTAGTTAGTTAGTTAGTTAGTTAGTTAGTTAGTTAGTTAGTTAGTTAGTTAGTTAGTTAGTTAGTTAGTTAGTTAGTGCAGACAGACACGCAAGATAGATAGATAGATAGATAGATAGATAGATAGATAGATAGATAGATAGATAGATAGATAGATAGATAGATAGATAGATAGATAGATAGATAGATAGATAGATAGATAGATAGATAGATAGATAGATAGATAGATAGATAGATAGATAGATAGATAGATAGATAGATAGATAGATAGATAGATAGATAGATAGATAGATAGATACTGTCAAAGTGGCAAATGTTCGCCAAGAAATGCTTCGCATTTAATACACCCTCGCTCAGACCACTGACAGCACTGGTCAGCAGGCACGCTAAGGTGCTTGTGGTGTGCGTACGCACAACGATCCTGCCAGCAGCGTAAGTCAGAATGCTGTCCTGGCTCCACCACCGAGGCGATTGAGCGTAGCGTTAACGGGGTCAACTTCGATTTGTCGTTTTTGCAACCAAACACACTCCGCCGTCTCTGGGGACTCTCGCTCACCCCTACGCGCATGCGCCGTCGAGCGAGAACGCACGACTAAGGCGGCGTAGGCGCGGAGGCTCTTCAAGTGTCCGTGTAATTGTTATCGTAGTAATAAGGCGGAAATAGGAAGGGGTTCTGCCAGATTTATCTTAAAGGGCCCCTAAACCACCCAGAGGTCGAAATTTTGTTATGGTGTTGCAGTTGTGCACGCGTCTACAACGAACACGTAGCCACGAGAATTTTTCGAAATGGTGCCGTAGTAGCGGAGTTACACGCGTTTTATGATCGAAACACGGCCCTCGCTCGTTTAGCTCTTTCCTTCGCTACTCTCCTCGTCGGCTGGTCTCTCCTCCTCGCCGACTGCTCCTCCAAATGTCACGTGACATTCCTCGTCGCCAACGCGCTTCTCAAAACACTGTCCACTTCCGGTTAAGGCACGTCCGCGCTAGCGGCAAACTGACGGCGAACTGACCTTCAGTGCCGTAGAACGTCTGCCGCGCGAGAGGTGTCCAGAGTATACGGCAGTTCGGACGGCGCACCGCCCGCTGCCCGATCGACGGGCCAATCGACGACGCGCGAAGCTGCGCGCCTCCGCCGCCGGCGACGAAAACATCGGCTGCAGCTTCTGTTCCAAGCAAAATTATTTCCGCTAGATAAAGCGATGCATAAATTGTACATTTTATGAAACACAATATCCGCTGTCAAACGTTTAACATGGACGAGAGCTCCGATACTTGTCGAGCTGAGCTGCAGCGCACGGCTACCGACGGGAGACGACCGCCTCGGCTGTGCTCGCATCGCAGCTAACGGCGCTCCTAATACCAGCGTATTTCAACGCGATAGCGTTAAGGACCCCGTGTCGCAGAAAATCCGGCGTCGGCTTTGGCGCCCGCGGCCGAGAAAATCATCCCCAACCACGCAGGCCCTCCAAATATATTTAGGTATGCCACACCATTCTATCATTAATGTTGCTCATACCTTGTCTTGCATTCTTGGCCAAGCTATTCCTCGGAATTTTGACATGACAATGAAAGCTGCGACTCAGCGCTTTTCTGCTACCCGCTGTTGCTGCCGTGCCGTGGCCCGTGCTCATGCGAAGCGTGCCACTGTGTTGCGCGCACGTCTAGAAAGGCCTACACTGTCGCACTCTGTTCGCGCAGCTAATCAGACCGCTAAGCACGACTGTGTTGGAACGCGAGCGGTTTGGCACTTCCGTTGCGGGCTGTATAATTACCGATTCGCAAGCGCGCACGAGTGAGCAACACGGCGAGGAAGGGAGCGCGCGTACCTGCTAGTAGGTCGTACCTGCTGAAGTCGTAGGTTCTTGCTCGACCAATCGACATCGTCGACCCGGTTGACATCACCAGATGCACCCTGGTGACATCGTGACGACCGCTGGGAATACCGGAAAGGCCAGGAGAGGAGGACGGCGTTGCGCGTAGCGCTGCAGAGTTTGGCATCGTTGATCGTGACGGCATTCTGAACTCGGTGCGCGTGCTTACTTGAAATGTTCAAAAATATTTGAGGTGGTTTTGGGGCCCTTTATAGAGATAAGCTAATGGCAGAAATAGAATTATGGCTGATCTGATAAAAGACGGTAAGCATTAGTGAGCTCGAGGAGCTTCCAACTTTTTACGGGGAATGCCTGATGACCTCAAGTACACAAGGCACCATGAAAATATACGCACTAACATAACACACCTCAATCGGGAAAGTGACGAAAATAAGTAAAACAGTTTGTATTGTAGAACATTTTCGCTTATATTATTTCCAATGTAGTCACCACAACAGTGCATTCCAATACTTATCGTATACTTAATCCATTTTGTAGGAAAGGGCTTGTCTCAGCAAACTGTTTTTTACTTCGTCTACAGAAATACAATATGCAGGAAATCTACACATTTCAAAAATGTGCCATTTGAAACAAAATTATAACATTTTCAGCCCAAGCTTCATAGGAACTGCACACATCAGAATCAACGTGACATAATCTTCAATACAGTTAATAACAAAACTTCACTAATTACCAAAGGATTAAATACTTTTGGGGTCTGTCGGAATTGCAATATTGATCATGCAATCTCAAAGTCTAATGTTTCGCTAGAAACTTCGTGCCTAGCACCAGTTTTCATAAATACGAACCTGAAATGCGCCGTGAAATAAATACATCGATGGTCCAGTTAGCCGTTCCCAGCACTGCAGTTTTCTACAGTGAGGAACGAAAAAAGTTTATTTCGGTATGCATTTATTATTTTTTTTTTCGTGTAACTGATACAAGACGCAAAGTATCTAGAAATATGTAATGCTTTGAGTATAGGGTCCTGAACCACCCCTAGGGCTTGGTGAAAAAAAATTCACAGGCCTGCGCGGCACATGCAGCACAGTCACAGCGTAAGCTGGTGGAGCGGCTCAAGAGTAGCTCCAATTTGGGCACCACGCACAACAGGGTCTTCGCGGCAGTCTGTTCGCCTCGTTTTGACGAGAACGATTTGAACTGTCCGCCCGGCGTCGACGGCGAGCTGAGGCTTGTAATGCTCTCTGCACAGCAGTCTGCTGAGCTCGACTAGCCTCGAACCACGCGAAACTGAAGGTCAGACCACACGCACGCTTCCCAGCGCGCGCTCACTTCTGGCCGCTCCTAGTTAGACGCTTTGGCAGACTTCGCTTCGTAGTGAGCTATTGATAGCGCTTCTAAATGCGCAACTTGCATGTGGCTACTATCCGTTGGTCAAGTTGGTGCAGTACGAAACCGGTCCGCACCACGTAGCATGGCCAGACTGGAGCATATGAGCGCGAGCACGCACTCAAGCCGCTCATGCCTTGTCGTGCACAAAGCAAACGCTGCGCATTAGAGATGGGCAAAATGGCTCACTTCAGTGAGCGGCTCGGAACGGCTCAGCTCACTGAAATGAACTGGTTCATTTGAATGGCTCACCGGTTCACTTAAACGTGTAACCTGTGTTATGCAGATTCTATAGTTATCTGGCTTTGAAAAAAAAACAATATATGCATAATTTAATAACCGTGTTATTTGTATTTTCGCTATGTATAGAGATTATTTTTACATATATTAAAAGCGTGAATTTTTAGTTGTAATGAAACTTTCTTTTCTGATATTGGGGATAAAATGGTTATGATACTGTAACAGGCAGAATGCGACGTACTTTTTTCAGAAAAAAATATGTAACTTCATCGTCATTACAGAAGCTTGTCTGTTTTTGTGCTACTTTAAAATCAACTTTTGTCCAAATAAAAACACAAAATGTTTGTACATTATATTTCAACTTTATTCATTTATTCACATACGTACGTTCACTATAATATGAGTAAGCTGTAATGCCATGCAAAATGAATGTAGAAATCATTTCTTGAAGTAATATACAAATATCACACGAAAGATCCACAAAACTGCCGCACGTACCTTTCGTTTTTTTTTCTCTTGAGTGCACGCATGATACTGGCGATCATGCCATCATACGCCAGGACAAAAAAAAAGAAAAAAAAAGAAATGAAGTTCTATTACAACACAACAGATCATTGGCCTCGTTTTAATGACGTGCTAATGATACACGCCCAGAAAATGCACTGAAGTGGATGTCATGGGCGACATTTTCATGACTACACTAATATCACAAATGAAGACCAGGACGTCAACTGTACTTTCACCTGTTGTCTTTAAAGACATGGAAGACCATCTTATAAGTGCTATTAGACCAGCGCACGATGTGCGATCGGTGAGAGTCGTGAGACATTGATCGAACAGCAGCAGGCAACGAACGGTATCATCCTTTGCCAATTAAGACTTCTTTACTTCTCCCTTCGGTGGCATCGGGTGCCACACCATAGGACGACGAAAAACCAAAGGGACTGCTACGCACACCACACACTGCGAGCGAGTACCAGTAGCGCATCTGCCCACACCGGCCACCATTCGTCGGTCAGAAATCGAAACCTCAAAACCCAGCAGAAGACCCAGCTCTGACGGAACGGTTCGGCACGGCTCATTCAAGAGAGTGAACCGGCTTCCTCACTCCGAAAGAAACGCCGCTCACTTACTGAACCACGGCTCAATCGCTCTTCAAAAGAGCGGCTCAAAAGATCCGGCTCGTTCCTGAGCGTTTTCTAGGAACGGTTCCTCACGCTCAATGAACGAGAGAGAGCCCAGCCGGCTTCCTCTCTCCGATAGAACCGCTGCTCATTTACTGAACCACAGCTCCCTCGCTCTTCAAAAGAGCGGCGCGCTCCTGAGCGCTCAGGAGCGAGCCGGATCTCTTGAAGAGCGAGGGAGCCGTGGCGAAAAGAGCGGCTGGCTCCTGAGTGCTCAGGAGCGAGCTCAGGAGCGAGCCGGATCTTTTGAGCTGATCTTTTGAAGAGCCAGGGAGCCGTGGTTCAATAAGTGAGCGGTGGTTCTTTCGTTCTTCAGCCGAAGGCGAGGGGGTGAAGGCGACTCTTGCGAGGAAGGGTGGGAGGGCAGTTGCTTTCTCGTACTGCTAATAGATGGCGCGGAAGTCGGACCCAGCAGAAGACACGGCTCTGACGGAACGCATCGGCACGGCTCTCTGAACGCGAGAGAACCGGCCCCCTTTCTCCAAAAGAACCGCCACTCACTCGCTCTTTAAAAAGAGCCGCTCACAAGAACCGGCTTGCTCCTGAGCTCTCTACTGCGCATACGCACTACAGCTGTGGTTAGAATGTACTAGACAATGGTCGTATTCTAGTACACACTAGATGCGGTCTGCTACGTAGGGTAGGTACCGCAGTCTCCGCGGGGTGCCACGATGAGTCCGCTAACTGAGCGCACTGCGGCTCGCTGAGGGCAACCGCGTTTGGCTTACGTTTGGCGCGTCGAAATACAATATGCAATATTTATCTTAATCATCATCATCATCATCATCATCATCATCATCATCAGCCTATATTTATGTCCACTGCAGGACGAAGGCCTCTCCCTGCGATCTCCAATTACCCCTGTCTTGCGCTAGCGTATTCCAACTTGCTCCTGCGAATTTCCTAACCTCATCATCCCACCTGACTTTCTGCCGTCCTCGACTGCGCTTCCCTTCTCTTGGTATCCATTCTGTAACCCTAATGGTCCACCGGTTATCCATCCTACGCATTACATGGCCTGCCCAGCTCCATTTCTTCCGCTTAATGTCAACTAGAATATCGTCTACCCCCGTTTGTTCTCTGATCCACACCGCTCTCTTCCTGTCTCTTAACGTTACACCTAGGATTTTTCGTTCCATCGCTCTTTGTGCGGTCCTTAACTTGTTCTCGAGCTTCTTTGTTAACCTCCAAGTTTCTGCCCCATATGTTAGCACCGGTAGTATGCAATGATTGTACACTTTTCTTTTCAACGACAGTGGTAAGCTCCCAGTCAGGATTTGGCAATGCCTGCCGTATGCACTCCAGCCCAATTTTATTCTTCTGTAAATTTCTTTCTCATGATCAGGGTCCCCTGTGAGTAATTGACCTAGATAAACATATTCCTTTACAGACTCTAGAGGCTGACTGGCGATCCTGAATTCTTGTTCCCTTGCCAGGCTATTGAACATTATCTTTGTCTTCTGCATATTCATCTTCAACCCAATTCTTGCACTTTCTCGATGAAGGTCCTCAATCATTTGTTGTAATTCCTCTCCATTGTTGCTCAATAGGACAATGTCATCTGCAAACCGAAGGTTGCTGAGATATTCGCCGTCGATCTTCACTCCTAATCCTTCCCAGTCTAAGAGCTTGAATACTTCTTCTAAGCATGCAGTGAATAGCATTGGAGAGATTTTGTCTCCTTGCCTGACCCCTTTCTTGATAGGTATCTTTCTACTTTTCTTGTGAAGAACCAAGGTAGCTGTGGAATCCTTGTAGATATTTGCTAAGATATTCACGTATGCCTCCTCTACTCCTTGATTACGCAATGCCTCTATGACTGCTGGTATCTCTACTGAATCGAATGCCTTTTCATAATCTATGAAAGCCATATAGAGAGGTTGATTGTACTCGGCAGATTTCTCGATTACCTGATTGATGGCATGGATATGGTCCATCGTAGAATATCCCTTCCTGAAACCAGCCTGTTCTCTTGGTTGACTGAAGTCAAGTGTTGTCCTGATTCTATTGGAAATTATCTTGGTGAATATTTTATACAAGACTGAAAGCAAGCTAATGGGTCTGTAATTCTTCAATTCTTTAACGTCTCCATTCTTATGGATTAGTATAAAGTTGGCGTTCTTCCAGCTCTCTGGTACACTTGAAGTTGTGAGGCATTGCGTATAAAGCAGTTTATCTTAATATTAACATCTAAATATTGCATATGCCATATGAAATACAATATGAGTTGGCTCCCCCAGTGACACCGAAGACACCGAGCTGTACTCTATGTCGGAAGACGACTCATCCGACGACAGCTTCATACCCGTCCGGAGCAAGAGGGCGAAGAGAAAGATCGTCAACACATCGCCGTCAACTCCTGCAAGTACAACGACTATGAAGTCAAGGCCTGCGCGCTCGCCGCACGTCATCATCTTTATTCCGGGAGAACCCTCAAGCAACCTACGACTCCTGAACAGGCAAGCCCTATACATTTTTCTGGAATGTGCGGTGCCAGATCAAATTAAAGACATCAGAATAAATTCACGGAACAATATACTCGCCATAGACGTGTACAACGTGAGTGCGTTTGGAAAACTTCAAGCAATCACGGAGCTAGGCGGCATCAAAATGCGCCCCTTTATCCCGATCGACGATACATCCATAGCCGGTGTAATTTATGACATCGACATTGCCATTCCCAATGATGACTTACGTAGCCTCATCAAGCCGGCAAACGAGGGCACTATCATTACGCAAGTGCGCCGCCTTGGGAATACGCGCTACGTAAAAGTAATTTTCAAGGGGGATTGTACGCCATCCCACGTTAAAGTCAGACATTTCCGACATCCGTTTCGGCCATTAATCCAGAAGCCGCTTCAATGTCATCAGTGTTTCAGGCTAGAACACGTCAAGGGCGTGTGTCCCAACTCGCTACTGTGTCGCCATTGTGCTGAACCTCATGCAGAAGAGACCTGCGGTGCCACGGTTCTGAAGTGCACCAACTGTAATGGCCCTC